>NW_010156155.1:228918-265121 GCF_000695765.1 Mesitornis unicolor
CCTGCATAGGGCCCATCTTATTCATGACAGAGTGCTTCTGCACATGGGCAGGTCAAACAGAAAATCTCCTCAGTCAAAGCACGGCAACAATGCGTCTGCTCAGTCATGAGTGTGACAGACCTGCTACAATGCTCTTACAAACTTGATTGAATGTCTCGTGGTCCCTTCAGGCTTTTCCCACAACTTGAGGTCTCAACAGCAGATGTATTTTCCATCCAATGGCAGAGATGACAGGCCACAGTCCCAGACACAGCCCTTTGCAAAAACAGCTCTCCACCTTGTAAGTGAACTGGGGCAGAGGAAAGCCTGGCCTAAAGAAATAAACAGTTTTATCATGGAATCACAGAACATATTGGGTTGGAAGGGACCCTTAAAGATCATCCAGTCCAACCCCCCTGCAGTGAGCGGGGACAATGTTCCCAGATCAGGTTGCTCAGGATGCCATCAAGCCTGGCCTTGAATATCTCCAGGGATGGGGCTTCTACCACCTCTCTGGGCAACCTGTGCCAGTGAACTACCACCCTCACAGGAAGAACTTTTTCCTAATATCCAACCTAAATCTGCCCTTTTCTAGTTTAAAAACCATTACCTCTCATCCTATTGCTACATCCCCCAGTGAACAGCTCTTCCCCAGATTTCTTATAGGCACCTTTCAGGTATTGGAAGGTCACTATGAGGTTCCCCCAAAGCCTTCTCTTGTCTAGGCTGAACAACCCCTACTCTCTCAGCCTGTTTTCGTAGGAGAGATGCTCCTTTGATCATCTTCATGGCCTCCTCTGGATCTGCTCCAGCACTTCAGTGTTCTTTTTGTGCTGGGGACTCCAAAGTTGGACGCAGTGAGGTCTCACCAGAGCAGAGTAGAGGGGCAGAATCACCTCCCTCGATCTGCTGGCCACACTTCTTTGTTTACTTGTGAAGACCATCTGCTGCATCCCCAGTTCTCTGATCATCTGCGCAAGTGTTTGTGCCAGGAGATCAGGAGCTGAACTTCTCCCAGTCACAGGGGAGTTCTTCTCATGCTGCTGCTCCTCATCAGGGTCACCTCAACCCATGCTGCAGTTCCCCAGGATCTAACCACACATTGCCTGCCCTATTTCCCTCACTTTCTCTGAATGCTATCCTCCCAGTTTCTCCAACATCTTCTGTTTTGGACATGATGACCTGCCACGGAGGTATATGACTCCTTCCCTTTTTAAATACTTCATGCATCTCTTCTCATGTACTCAGGCCAGCCTACCCAAGCTAGTGCCATCAGTTCTTGTCATGGCCAACTGGCCAATTCCGAAGATGCAGCACTGTCTGGAAAGTTTCAGCTGAGCAGGCCTGGCCATAGGGTAAGTGTTGGAAGGAAGGATCAAAATGAGTGCTTTGGTTAGGCAGGAACTTCTATCAACTTGTATTTTGGTGGATGGGTTTACTCTATCTAAAATAACCAAGCAGACGGTTTTCAATATAAGAAATCCATCATATCTACCTCGTGATACTGAGGGAGCACAGATGAATGAGCGCAAAAAACATTAAGAAAAGTGAAAAAAAAACTCCGTCATGCCAGAGAACAATGAAGGAATGCATTTCCAAGATAGGGTGTTAATGGAGAGTTGCTATGAAAAATGATTAAAAGGTGGTAGAAAACACAGGCTGTGCAAAACTGATGTTATCAGGTTCAATTTCATTTTAGTCATTCAAGGTACTCAATCAGAGTTATTATAACAGCCAGTCAATGGTCTCAATAGTTTTCCCTGCCTGCATGTTTATTATCAGGTTTTTCAGATTAAGGCAAGAACAGTGAGCAGCTCATGTTAAAATACAAGGTTATGAGCACATTTTTCATAGGTTATAAAAACCATATTTGCCAAGCTTCAAGTTGCCACATTGCAAGGGAAGTAAATTAGAGAGTGTAAATCCACATACAGCTGCACTGTATGCCAAAAGTAATCATGTGGGGAAATACAAGGATTTTAAAGCATCTACTACAAGGCACACTCAACAGGTAAGACATTCACTCTGGGCAAAACAGATTCTCAAAGTTTTTAAGCCTGACACAGAAGTCAGTGGCGTCCTCCATGCCCACCTGTGCAATATGCACACTTCAGCTTTTTTCTTTTGCTGCACCAGTAAAATCTGAGCAGGCCTTTCATACCCACGACTTACAACCTACTGTCTGAACTGAAGGGTTTTGTTCCCTGTGCAACCTGTCCTATTTTTTTTTTCCTTCAGGATCTGAATTCAGTGTTAGAAGAAAGAAAGTAGTTCATTGTTCACAGCTTAACTGAGGTATTTCTGCACTGGCACCTGCGTAGACAGTTTCTGTCATAGGTATGAAAGGTAACATCAAGGATGGCTGAACAGAAACCAATCCCTCTGACGCTCCACCGCAACTAGGTCAGACCTGATGCCAACAAGACAACTGGAGGTTAGCGCCTTGCACGAGGCTGGAATTCAGTGTCACATCACCTGCGGACAAACCCTGAGGTGCAACTGCCACCCCATGCACCCCTGTGTCACCAGGTCCTCACCTCATTAGTTGTTGTTGGAGATTTATCATAGAAGAAATACCTGCTTGAAGGTGGGTGGCAATATTTGCAAATCATTTAAAGGGCCATGGCATACCTGAAGACAACGTTGCCAGGGTCCACTGCATACATATGGCTCCTAAAAACATGATGCTGTCTCTGTCTGTCAGGATACATCACAGTGCGTATTCCCAAGAGGAGGTAAGGTATCACAGGAGAAAGGGTACTGGGGAAAATAATAATTAAAAAAAAAAACCTGAAAGAAAACTTGTTATTTGTTCTAAAATCTTAGTTCCTCAAAAGAAAAAAACACTTAATTTTGCTGAAAGCTAAATTTCTTATTGAGAAATTTCCCATGTGTATTTTTTCTTTCCCTCTATACATCTGAGGACAGGAGGGTTTGAAACAACTTACTCAGGCCTCATCATGTTTACTTGAAATTATCTTTCACACAGCTGGAAAGGCTGAAGAGAATTTCCTCAATTGGTTACACTGCACTCAATTAGCTTCATTAATGCTCCTCCCTCTCACCTGCCAGTTCAACCAAGGGCTTCATGTAAACATGCGTTGGGTTTTATGGCACTGGCTGCGCAGGGAAGGCAATTAAAAGACATCACAATATTAAAATAGGACTGTCGCCATCTTACGTCCACAAAGAGCTCTTTAGTTTGATTGGTGAGCCATTAAAGTGCAGGCCCTTAATGAAGATGTAATTCTGGCACAAAGATCATTTTTGGAATATGAATCAACTCTTCTGATTAAATCTCCAAAGCCATTATTATAGGACTTTTCTTTTTATAACCTATCTCATTAAAAAAATATTTGGATCACTCTTGTTATAGTTAGCTCAAATTTTCTCACTAAGTTGTCCTTTATGGTCATTTTTCTCATGCTGAATCTTAAGGTGAAACAAAGCTGTTTCCTCTGTAGGGCTTTTCCTTTGTGCCTCTTCTAAGGAAGACGGAGTAAGAATGTTCAGGACAGCTGCTCTGCGCGGTACACAACCAACCAGCCAGCAAAACCAGTGAAAAAGGAAGCCAAAAAAGGAAACACTTTCATATTCATGGGTCCCTGAGGACACTTCAGCAAGTTCACAGGTGTGTAATGCACAGCGAATGTCACATGTGTGGTCCTTGCAAAATATCACGTGAAAAAGTCTTTAAACGAAAATGATCTAAGGTTAAAAGAAAATGAAGCTTCTGTGTAAAGCCAGGACAAACAGTCCAACAAAGATCAAAAAGACGTGCTTTCTTCAGTGTTGCTGTTGGTTTCGGGTCTGCAGCTTTAAGAATGGTACTTCCTCTGTGTGCTCCGTATGAGGAGTGACACAGCGTCAGTCCTGTCAAGGATTTGCAGTTTATCTTGCAGGTAGTTGTGGAATGAGACCAACTTGGAGGTTTATCTTCACTGGTATATTTCATCCAAAATGTTGGTGTCTCCAGAGGTGTGCTCTGCTCCATCACGCCTCTCTGTAAGGCTTCTGCTGGTCAGTTATGGTGAAGTTATGCCAATAGCCTTCTAGGTAGGAGAAAAAATAGTAATGGAGTATTTTTAACTATTTTATTGCTGCAAAGCCCATTGGTCTCTGCCAAGACTGGGAGCTTCTTACTTTACTATCTGTTCCATATGAGAAAGTAGCAAGAGAACAAGGGGAAACAGCACCAAGCTGTGCCAAGGGAGGTTCAGGTTAGAGATAAGGAGGAAGTTCTTTACTGAGAGGGTTGTCAGAGGCTGGAACAGGCTGCCCAGGGAGGTGGTGGAGTCACCATCCCTGGATGTATTTAAAGAGCGGGTAGACGAGGTACTTAAGGATATGGTTTAGAGGGTAGACAGGAGCAGTTGGACGTGATGATCTCAGAGGTCTTTTCCAACTGAGTGATTCCGTGATTCTGTGAAGAGACCTTAACTCCAGCAAAGACCTTACTTCCAAACTGAGGAGGAGCTGGAGGGAAACCAAAGAGGTCACAAGATCCCACAGGGTAATGCTGGGGCCAGCATTAGAAACCAGGTTTTCAGACTCCCAGTCCAGTAATCTGTTTTGCTCTCAACCAAAAGTAAAGCAGGCCTTTCATAAAATCCTACTGTCAGGAAAGCACAAGATTTTATATCTTCATCCAGGACATCATATCAGCATATAAACTGGAGAGCTATTGAGGTCTGTTCAACATACACAGGAAATATTCCTCTGGCTTTACTGACCACTGAGCCATCTGTCCCCTTAGAAGTCATTCATATGATTACTGCCAATCAGTATCAGCAAATGAGGGTTCATGCTAGGAGCACTGCATTCACGTGAGAGAGGATCTGAAAAGCTATTTGTCTAAAGTATGCACGCACACACACACACACACACACACGCGGAGCTGGTCACTAAACCATTGCAGCCCTGCCTTAGGGTCAGGAACAAACACATTTCTGTGTTTCTGCAGTGCCTGCTAAAGACTGGGAGCGCGAGACCAGCTTTCCCCGGTGACACCAGTGTGATGAAGCCAGTGGGAACACTTCACAGTTAGGAGGATCGAAGCGTTCGCAAGCCATAATTGGTCTTTGCACACATTGGCACAGCTGTTCATGCACCGACTGCCAAGCCAGAGTTACTCTGTGTGCTCACTGGGGTAATAGACTGCCGTTCACTCTGACTTAATTTGTATTTAATTCATTGTTGGTTGCCCGTGTGTAAATAACTACATCTCAACTTCTTATCTGAAATAATGAGATTTTGTTGTTACAGCATCGAGGTAAATATGGGACAGCATTACAAGCAGACAAACAGCAAGAGGGTACAAGCCTCACATCCTGCTTTCCCTCTCAGCCTCAGGAAGAAACATCTCGACAGAAGTGCGCAGAGCCAGCTGGGGAACACATCAATGCCAGCAATGAGCTGGCACCTCTGGGTCACGCGCTCTCCAATCGACCCACCCGCTGCTCTGAGAAATATGTACAAATACCATGAGCAAATAGGGCTAGTTTCACCACTGACTCAGTTTCTCCCTATAAGACCGATGCTGCTACCTGTGTACGTCTCCCCAAAGAAGTAAACTTGTGATGTTTTTAGACTGCAGTCTGAAAGAACTGAAGATGTGTGCAATTTTCTCAAGGCATCAATATTTAATATCTTTCTTGATAACCTAATCTGTGGGTTTCTTTTTCTCCAACTTCAAAGCATTTAGTGGTCTAACCCAGTACATCACATTACATAATTAAGGTTGGTGTTGTTTTTATGCTGAACACTAACTCAGAAAGTCCTCAGCACGTGCAATGCAATATCACAACACACAGGCGTTCAGGCCATAGAAGTACCTAAATCTATCTGGCATCCCTTAAAACACCCAACTCCTAGCCCTGGCCCTGCTCTGCAGATGACTTGTCATTCCTTTGCCATTTCAAGCTAGATGGATTTGAAGATTTAAAATGACCTATCAGCCTCAAATATTAAGGAAAAAGTATGCTAATGTTTAGAAATGCCAGAAAATAAATAGGCACAAGAAGAAATAATTTAAGTTATCCAAATGTTGTGAGTGCAAAAATAACATCTGGGGAAAAAAATAGAGGTTATGGATGTCATTATGCTCTGAATACTGAAATCATCTTCTCATTGCAGAGTGGCACTGCAGAAATAAACAGAAATGTTAGTTTTTATAGAGACAGAAATAGGAAAGAACACAGAGATTACAATGCTTTGACTAGCACATGGAAATGTGCTGACCATGCAGGTCTGGTTCAAGGTGCAGCTCACACTTCCAGGATGTTCTAGCAGGGACAGAAACTGTTAGGAGCAGACAGAGAGAATGGGAAATAAGGAGGAAGGTGATAATATCAGAGCTACTGTGTTCAGACGAGAGATATGTGAAAGCAAACAGAAGTACAAATATAGTGAGGTCACATTGGGTGCTCCCATTTGCTGAGGCAATAGTGCAGCCACAGAAAGGAACTCTAAAGTGGATTTAAAGCTGAATAAAGCAGGACCGGATTATCTTCCCAAAATTGTTCCAGAATTAGTATTTAGGGTAAAATAGCTAAATGGTGCAACAATTTGAGATCTGATTTTTCATTAAAGAGTTTAATAAATCCTTGTCTTGGTTGGTTAAGCTAACTTACTGTAGGCTGTTCTTGCAGATGAGAGGCACGTTCAGAGATTGGCACCATTTTTTGCAGGATGTTTAGAGTTGTCTGCTCCTATTTGAAAGTTTCTTCCATCGCAAAACCCCTCAGCATCATCCCCACCCCTATTTTTGAACATAAGCTCTTCGCACACATTTATGTATAAAATAAAAAGGGTAACAGGAATTAACATGCACTGCAGTTTCTAAAGCCCACATTAGGAAACACTCACTGTGGCTAAATCAATGCAACAGCAGTTTTGTTCTCAGATGAAGATCAAAGTTATTCTCGTCATCCTCATTCCTACCACTTTTATCCTCTCCAAGGTACACAAATGGTTCTCCTTTTGTAACTGCAGTAGAGGAACACGGAGGCATTTCAGCTACTGGGAGAATTATACAACTTGCCATATTTCTCTTGCTGGGAAAGAGGAGGGTAAAATCAGCATCATGATATTATGATACAACTGCAGAAGCTTTTTCTTCATTTAGCAAACCTCACAGCTGATAAAACTCTACCGTCTCGGAAATTAGGATTAAAACCTGTGCCAAGTCTTTGTTTTCTCTTGAGCCTGTTTCAGGTCCTATTTGATTTGCTTTTCCCTGTGCAGGATGGAGGGAGAGAGCTGCTCATGACCAAGATTCTGAAGTGCCAAACATCATCAGGCTTCAAAATAATTAGTGGAAATACCCAATTCCATAATGAGATGGTCTTAGACTTTCAAGCCTGGCCAATATCGTACTTCTTCTCTTGAAAGTCCTCTGCTTTTTGTACCTTTCCCACCTCTTTACACACAGTGTGTAATGTTACTGGCCTGACCACCAGTACGCTGCATACGTGGTCTTTGAAAAGGCCCAATGACCTCTCTAGACGTGTCATGGCTAACTAGCAGGCTAAGGGCTACTCTAAAAAAGAGAGAAAGAAACCACCAGGTCTTGCACTTTCACAGCATAAAGGGTTTTTTTAAGGATTATTGTTGTTAAATTACACCTGGGGCTGCATGGAGACGACCAGAAAATGTCTTTGACCTTGCAGTAACCTTCTGTAAACAGTGTTAATCATTATTATTTTCCACGTTACTGTCCCCTGTTGCCTACTGCAATGCTAAGAACCTTCAGGGCATTAAAGCAGTTATTGCCATAGTTAAGGAATGAGCATCACTTACATTATAAACATAGATTATTTTTAATAAGATTTGAGCATATTGGTTTGAACAGAATGCGGTCAACCTCTGAAATGAGCATTCTGATTAAGTTAACCAGTGGAAAATATATAAATAAATAAATAGCCAATAGAGAAAGCTTTTTGGGAAACTTCTAGAAAGAAGATACGGAAATCGATGCAGAGACCTGCTGACACTTCCTTTCTTTGGTAGAAAGAAGGGCCCAGTCACAAGCTGTGCTGTACATGGGGAAGTTCAGCCTGCTGAAGTAGGCTGCCAAGTGGGAGAAGAACAGCAGTGGCAGAGGATCACACGATAGATCCAAGGCAATTTGTGGAAGCCAACGGTTGTTTTTCTTTACTGCAATAAATCTGCAAGGGGGAGTTAATGCTGTTTGTAAACTGTTGGAAGAAGCAGAGAGACGAGCAGCTGGTGCGATCAATGGGAAAAACTCACCATGACAAGTAGGGTGGATGGTGTTCTGTAGAGACGAGCAGACTTCAGCAGTTGGCCTTAAAACAGGTGTTTTTGTGTCCAAATTCCAGGAAGACACACGTGTTCATACCGGGTGAATTGCTGAGTTTGCTATGAATGCTGCTGGCAGCGCTACACACAATATGTCAGACTGAAAAAGCTTCTGTTTCCCAGTCACCACTTAAATTTTAGGTTTTTTTAGTAAGGAAAGTCTTAGAGGACTGATAGTTGCTATAGACACATCAGCAAAGACTCAAAAGAAGGATCTGGGAGAATATGACTGTCTCTGAACCAGATCCCAGAGCAGATCAAAGCTGGAGCTGAGATGACTCATAGACACGCAGCGCGAAGTCAACTGCGCTGGCAGGTGGAGCAGCCTGGATGCAAACACCAGCCCCGCTCTTCAGCCAGCAGACAGAGTCACAACAGCCTTTCCAGATGCAGTCACATGGAATGTGTCCCGCAGCACCCGTTGTCTGCAGAGACTCCAGGTTTACATGGCCAAAGAACCTGAACTAGGCCTTTGGTGGACATGACTGCAGGTGAACCAAAACCATTCAGATCACCATGCATTAGTGTGGAGAACAGACTTGCCTGTCCATTGCATAAAGATTCAAGATCAGGTAAAGATTTAATAACCTGGGCACACTTCATTTTATTTCATGAAATGGGGATGTTTAGATAAGAATCGAGTGGAGCCTCTTTAAAATGGCTTTCTAGCAGAGGACAATAAACCAGCATTAAAAACCTCATTAAGGTCAGAATTCCAATTTTATCTCTCTCATATTACATGTGTAGTCCTGTTTATCTTGGGAACAAATAGATGGGACTGTTCTGCCGTGAGACATCTGTGATCAACCTTTCACCTCCTGTCTGTTATTTTTATATTCAACTCAAAGTACATTTATCAAAAGGATGCTTTGGATTTGTATAATGACTTTCGTCCCACTGCCTCAAAGAACATTATTCTAATGGCCTAAGGTTTGTTTATACCCATTTCGTGGAATAAAGGAAGATTTTCATTAGCTGATGAGACATCCTGGAAAATCGAGTCCTACAGAACCACTTAGGAGCACCCTATGAACCTTGCGTTTTTAGCTCCCCTGGCCAGGCAAATGCTCAAATCTTAGAAAATATTTTGATTGCTTCACTAAAACTTCTATTTTTTAGTTAAGTCTTGATGAACCAGAACATTAAAGAACGTTGTTGATATCAAGGTTATTGAAGATGTGTCACACCTCTGTCATTTTCTCCCCCCTGGTTTGCTCTCCCCCATCCTCACCTGACCTCCAAGAGCACCGCCACACGAGGAGCCCTCCACACTCTCAGCTCTCCGACTCTTCACAGGGAGAGCATTGTTTGTGGCCACACACGTCCTTCCTCCTCTTTGGGATGGGCTCTGCCTCCACAAGCACCCAGAGAAATTCAGAACACGGCAAAATGTCACCCCAGGTTAACGGGCCATCCTTAACTTGGCTTCACCTCTGCTGAGAGAACATCGTCCAGAGCAGACTTCTTACACTGAATTAATTTTTCATAAGTTAATTGTCTCCATCCTTTTCATGAAGTAAATTAAACTGGGAACATCAAGCATATACTGTCAGCTCTAGTTTCAGGTGTCTTTACCTTTAGATAATTTCTAACAGGGAAGGATGGATGGCTCCAAACATGAGGCTGTTAACACCTTTCAAATAAAATCAACTCCTAACAAAAAAACAAAGGTAAGCCTTCTTCATCGACGCTTCATCTGGTACCATTAACAAGGAAGACAAACAAGAATGATACCATTGTTCATTTTCATATCAATTGGCAGAAATTATCTTTATTAGAAAAATGAATTTTTCATATATTTACAATTTTTACATCATGTTGTACTTGGCACATGTGTTTTCCCCAAATAGTTATATACATTTCGATACACACAGACATTCGAGTCCCCTGTTCCCTTAATGTTTTTCTACATATTTAACAAAAATGAAGAACACAATACAATTTGTAAGACAGCCATAATAATTATATATTTCTCTATCATAAAAAGTTTGAAGCAAACAGTTGTTTTAGATATGTTTCAAAATATTTATACAGTATTAGCACTCAATCATGCACTGGGTTAAAGTAAGGTCGGGGTGAACTGCTGTGAGAGGGTACGCGTACCACGGGAGCCGCTTGTGACGCCCGGCTCCTCCAAGCTGCAAGATGTGCGGTTGGGTGGGTCCAACCACCACGGGATGTCAGGGTTTGGGACAGGAGGGTGCAGGGGTAGCTGGGTCTCTGGAACACAATAGTGAAAACTGTGTGTGTGCGGACACTGGGGTGTGGAAATTCATTTCAGTTTGCTAAACCTATCTAAGAAAACAGGCAGTAATTGGAATGTCAAAACTAGTTCTTAATTATTCTCTTTTTACCCAAACCCTTTCTGTTGACAAATCCATTGGGCTATGAATTTTATAATGAAATTCTGGATTCTCTTAAAAATTACTTATTTTATGCTTGATTCCATTTCACCAATATTCTTTTATTTCTACTCTGACAACCTGATTTATTTCCCCAGCTGTTAAGAGGTGTTCCAACTTCTACTACTCTTTGCTAGCGATTGGAAATTTATGACTTACCCTTTGGTTTGAGGTCTGACACTCTTGAGATTGTTACAGTAAATTGCACGAGTAAATAACAGAAGTGATAGGCTTTTTCATTTACTGTGTGTGGAATCATGTGGTTCCAAGAGTTCTGGTAAGATGTATTTATGGAATGCAAATTTATTCTACTGCGATGTAGACTAGTGCTCTGCATGGCCTGTACAAACCAGTACACTTGGACTTTTTCCCTCCCATCAGAACAAAAAGAGTTTTCCAAGCGTACCAATAACTAATTTTCTTTCCGAGCAAAATCCTAAGTTAACATTGTGAGTTCTTATTTTCTCAACATGAAAATGAACCTAAACCAAAGTCTTAGGATGACGGCTGAAGATCCAATGTTAATTTTCAGTTACATCCCATTTTTAAATTGCAAATAACTTCTAATCAAACTCAAAACATCAACACATCACTTGAAACTGTTAATAAATGGTTGTAGAACCTTTGTCACAATGCTGAATTTTTGTCTTGCCCCTCATCCTCCCCAAAAGCTTTTAACATATACATATATATAAAGCTTATATATAGCTTATATATATATACATGTATGTA
Organism: Mesitornis unicolor; assembly: GCF_000695765.1. NCBI lineage: Eukaryota > Metazoa > Chordata > Aves > Mesitornithiformes > Mesitornithidae > Mesitornis > Mesitornis unicolor. The sequence goes on from NW_010156155.1 coordinate 240,354, forward strand.
TACAAAGACTGATCAGGACAACACATTAAATTTACATTATTCAAGTAAACAGGTAGAAATGTTTTTAAAAGTGTAATTTGAGATTTTAAAACATTTCTGGTGGATTTTGTTTAGCAGCACAGAAATATTAGTGTTTCAGATATCTAAGTCAGCAAAAAATTTTAAACAGGATGAAAGGAAGCACAAAAATGCCCTTCAGGTTTAGTGTAAATTAGAGTCTGATGTATTAAAATTAACATTATTAGCTCACAGGTGAAGTGCATCTGAGAGAGCCTGAAATGTACGGATGCAAATTTGGCATAAAAATAGCATACTTGGTTAAGGATCAGGTAGGAGTTTGCTAACACATTAATGGATTCTGTTTGTACCTTCTAGTTTCAGCAGGGAAGACACAAGATAAACTGTGCATGTGCACGTGGGTGTGAGGTGTGAAGACAGAGAGATCAAGCTGTTCTTCATCAGTGCAAAATGGACCTTCTGAAATGAAGAAGACTACTTCAAAATATTACAGCTGATATAAAGTATAAACTGTAAACAGTTCTTATTAAAAATTGCACTACTTTCCTTCCCAGCCGCACACAATCTTACATGATGCAATTTCCACACCTTTGCAACATGAGGTTTGGTTTCATTATTTCTTTTTAATTCTGAGCGTGAACTGCACTAAGGATCTGCTCTCCCATCACTCACTCACACGTCCCTATTTAAGTCAAAAGGTGTGTTGCCCAAGTTTGGAATCCAGACCTAGGCCAGGTAAAACCAAGTTAACTACAAATTTTCTTCTTGCAGATGAAAGACTTTGAACCAAGTTCTTCTCCGAGACACACTTACAAACACACTTACTTTGTAGACAAAACTTCACCCTACTGAATTTTCTGAGTTAACTTGGAAAAATTAATAACTACCAATTCTCCCTTTGGGAAAAAAAGCTCTGGAATTTCTTCAGACAAATGATTCCAATGTATTTTTCCTCATAGGCTTTGGTTAGAGCACCGTCGATTTGGAAAAGATGCCAAAGACCACAATGATCTCTTGGTCAAAATCCCCACCTCATCAGTAACTGCAACCTCAAAAGCCTGCACTCGGAGAATGGTTCTGCCCTGCCCACCACTGCTGAACACTGCCTCTGTGTGCAAAACACTGATCTTTCCTGTGTTTTAGGTATCCTTCCTCAGCTACCTGGAGTAACGTGTTCAGTGACCAGGCGTGGGTCACGTTAGCTGACACAGAATTGTACAGTCAGTCACCAGGCCAACAGACCCTCTCCAGCCACGAAGATGAGCAGATAGCCTTTTCCTGTGGCTTTGGGATTTACAGTGAGTATCATTTCCATCTCTTTCGGCCAGGAACTCTCCTCTGAGATGTTTTCACGTGTCCTAGCACAATGCAACCCCAATCCCAGCAGGTCCTTCAGCCCCTGCTGCAGTAGGTACCAAACACTACAAGAAATGCTGCGAGAGGCTTGGTGGGTCTAGGAGGGTTGGAAAGAAGAGAATCGCTTAAAATAAAGAACTGCTGAAATGTGTCCCACGGCTTTGGGAGGTCACTCACACATGACTAGGTTGGAAAGTGTATGCCCACACGCGTGTGTATACTGTATATATATTTAGGTTAACAAGTTTAAACTATTAAGAAACAGCTTATTATGGTATTTGGTAATGAAAATATCAGGCTTGTATCATTCAAAATAGTGCAACCTACATAGCAATATACAGGAAAATTACACACATTGTTCCTATTACCATTAATATGCTTGTGCATATCAAGATGACAGGATACCCTTTTCCGTAGGATTAACCTTTTGCATATTTAATTGTATTCTTTGGCCCATTTTCCTGTGAAACCTCGTATGACAACATAAAGACTTTGGCTTTAAAAAAAAAAAAAAAAGAAAATAAAAAGAAGAAAATTTCCATTTTTTCAGTGACTTTTAGACACTTAGGTAGAACTCAAATCCCTTTAGATAAAAATTATCATTTCCTCCAGAAACCACACACCCTGCAGCCTGCACAGACCACCCGCTAGCGTGGATAACTGTGAATTGCCAATTTACTTTTTGGGGTTTTTTTTTTTCACTTTTGAAGATCATTTACACTTCAAATGGTGCACAACACATCCGCCAAATTTTTTTTGGACTCCTCTAATCTTGTCCCAGCGATGAACAAGAGAGGGCTCCTTCCCCAGCAGCACGGGAAGGCACAGCAGCCTGGGGACCTTCCCTGCATCGCCAGGAGCCCAGACACAGGGTGTGCAATGGGAAACAGAAGCCAAAATATATTTCCAAAAGGCTTTTGCCATCAAACACCATTATTAAACGGGCTCAATAACAAATTACCAGACTAAAGAATCCTGTAGTAATGATATAACACAAATTCTCTTCAAAACGGCTATTCTTATGTACTGCAATGCACAATCAAATTAAAAAAAATGTATTCTCATAATGCATTTGCGGAGAAAAACATATCATTTCTTCTAATAATACTAGAAGTGCAAAACAAGACATTCTCCATTAAAATTTCATGTCACTGTAAATATTACCATTTGCCCACATTAAAGCTTATTACCATTTACGAGAAGTGAGGAAACCTTCAATTCCCAAGCAAAGTATCATCTCACTTGGAATTTTACAGTGCACTGAGTAAGTATCACAATATTTATTGGTATTTATTTTCACAGTTTTCTAACGTGCACATAGAAATATAATTTTTGAAATATATTAGTGAAAACAAATACTAATACAAAAGGGAAAGGATAAAACATCTAGGACTATAACTGCTTATCACCACTACTTTTTAAGAGTTGGAGAGTCAAAACCATCTCTTTTAAATATGTAATACTATATTTAGTGTGGTTATCTACTAATAAAGGTATTGCATGACAACATTACAGCATGGTTATATTCTCTACTAATTTACCGTTGTTTTCCATACAGGTAAAGAATTAAGCAAAAGGAGTAAAAAGTGTCATTTAAGTGCAAAACAACAAAACCTGGTAGTGAGGTAACAATTTTACTTATATTATTTCTGGATCTTCAATTATAGATATGACAAAATCATCACAAAACCAGCAGTGGATTCTTACAGCTGTTAGACTGGCATTCAATTGAAGAAACCCAAACAAACAGCAGATATATTCTGCAGTACACAGCGAAAAAGCTCATGAACCTCACAAAGAACCGAGTGCATTTTTGCTGCGTGGCAGGGTGGTGCACCCCTGTATCCCTGACTTCTAAAGTTGCAAGACATTGGAAGAGCACGTATTTTCCAAGCACACACTCCGCACACAGGTCGAGAGAGAAGCACAGCAAAAAAACCCAAACAAACAAAATAAAAATAAAAATCAAAAGCTTGACTGAGGTGAAATCAATGAGGAGCTTATTTACAATGAGCACTGTAACCCTCCCCAGCAGGGCACAGCCAGGCAGGATTCCTGCAGACACCACAGACCACGACCACCCTGTCCATCCCACGGACACCACTGCCACGCTGGGATGCGGGGGGGACACACGGCATTAATTCCACAGTGAAAGCTGAGCAGCAACAAGGATTTTACGCTACAGACAATGCGTGCACATCAGACAGAAAACTCGGCGTGATCAGAGTGGTGTGAGACGGGATAGGCTGGGGGCTGCTCCCGTTTAGCTGAACCCCAGCTCCTCAAGTGGCTTCAGCCAGAGCGGGCTGAGCCTTTCACCTCTCAGACCCTATCCCTGCCTGTCCTTGTGTTTACATCCACAAATAAACACACATCTGCGATTCAGCTGTGCCACCTCCTCCTCATAGGAAATACTAACCTGGTGCAAATACATTTAAATAAGCCAGTACAGGTGAGTTTGGGTAGGGAAATGGCTTGTATCGTAAAAGCCATACTTGCAAAGGCCTTTCTGCTCTTTCCAAAGTTCCTTCAGCACTGTCACACTTTGAAGGCTCACCTCGCAATAGGAAGAAAGTTTGGATTTAAAAAGTAACACTGGTAAAACAAACAATTTAAGTGTATCACTGGAAAACTGTTTTTAATTTGCAAACCAGATTGCCCTATAGAGGAAAGATATCTGCTTTAAAAGGATGTCTGAGCTAAGACAGGACTGGAGCTGGGACAGGGAGGTTAGCAAGGGAACGTATGAGACTGTCTTGAAAGCAGCACATGATGTGATTGATGATGGACACGTAACATAATCTAGCCAAGCCACAGGATGCTTACTGCTCTAGATTAACTAAAAGGATTCTGCCATAAAAGATCTGTTTCCACTAGATTTTATATATCAAACATCTCAAATGCAATGTAAACCAAAAAAAAAAATATTCACATCTTGAGTTCTTCCTAAATCCAAGATCTTAGACCCCTAGCTTCATCCCTCAGTTCCCATTCTACATCGACGAACCCAGCAATGGAAGGAATAGTACCAAAACCTTCCCCATCACTATGATGCCTACACTACACTGCAGAAATACTGACATAGCAAGTTATTCTACAAGGAATAGATTCTGACACTCTTATTTCATGCTGAATAGTCACTTGGCATACAGAAAACCATGGCACTGGCTCGGCTGGGAGCACCACAGAACCCACAGATGCCAGGTGCTACCTCAGTAACTACCTGCATAGACACAGGCACCCATGCACACCGGCAAGGCTGAACGTGGGACGTGCTTGCACAATGAACTAGCAGATTTTGGAAGCTGGGTATCAGTAGACCGTCACTTTTCTAAGTCCACCCAACTGAGGTTAGGGGACAGAAACAGCCCAGAAACCCAACGCTGCACAGCTCCAGCTTTTGCTACCTTTAAAACTATGGAAAAAAAGATTTCTTTTCACCAGGAAAAAATAAAATCCCAAACCACTCCTAATTTCCCTCATGAGCTTTATTTCACCTCCTAAGTGTTCCTGAAAGATCACAGAGAAAGAGATGTATATATGAGATGCTGCCAAACACGGTGAGCTGGCGGTGATTCGGTTTCTCTTTATCCACAGCACTCTTATTTCCTAACCAAGCTTCTTAGACAGCAGAATAATGAATTCTGAGCAAAAGCTGCAAAAACATTAAATTAAATTTTCCAGAAATACAAAAACTCTTAATTTTCCTTAATTTTACCTTATATATTAAAATACCTTATTTCCATGCATTTAAGTTAGTGGGTGGCTACACTGCTCTAAGAAATACAAGCAGAACACAAAATCCAGTTGGAAGGAAAAAAGGAAAATTTACTGTGGTGAAAAGGGAAAGACAAAAAACATGAAGAAATTCTACAACATCTTTAAAAGAGGAAAAAAACAAGAGGCAGGTATGTCTACTTAGCTGGTTTTACCTCCATGTACCTACTGCATTCCTCAGCCATTCAATATCCTGCCTCCACAAAGGGTGGTGTCCGGGAGCAGTGTAACACTACAGGACATGCTACCGAGACTGGCCCATATCATTTACAGCCTGATTCAGTTCCAGCTGGAGCCACGGGAAATCTTGGTGATAGGAATGACCAACAAACTGCTAGAGCTGGAATCAGGAAAATGTAACAAGTCCCCAGCACCATCCAGAAAGGTACAGAAAGGATGGCCACTTATGCAGGAAGATTCTTTTCTCCTCTTCAAGTATAGCAGCAGCTAGAGTGAGAGAGAGGGAAATACAGAAAGTCTTGATCTTGGTTGAATTGAAAGTCAGTGCAAATATATCAACAAAGCTCAGGCAATATTTAGAATTCCACGCGCTCTATGGCTGAGCCTCACAAGCTGTGGCTTGTGGCTCTACTGTTGAAGATTTTCCTTCAACTTCTCAGCTTCTTCTTCTTTACACGTACACATGTGCAACCACACCAGCTCATCACCTACAGCCCTACGCTTCGGCTTTTTCTTCCCCCTTTATTCATTCATATTACATGCCAAGAGCAAAACAACAAATGCATGCAGATCCTTATTCCCTCTCTTTCAGTATCTGAGCTCTTTCCCCCCCTCCTTTAAGGCAGCATCTTTTATTTCCATGTGAACAACTGCTGTGCAACATGATCAAGTCTTCCCTCTGCCTCTTTAATTTGGTTTGGTTTGGGGGAGGTGGCTGTATTGCATATTTGCAGCTAATATTAATAAATCTCTACAGTCACCAGAAATCTGCTCAAAATCAGAAGAAGCAAACACTGCAATCTATTTCCTTATAGGTAATTTGCTTGTGCATTTCACAGAAGGACAAATCCACCTGGGTTTTGAATGTTTACATTTGGAGCTCAACAGTTTACTTAGAAAATGTTGTAAATAGGCATTTTTCTTTCCCACAACTTCACTTGCAGTACTTGTCTATGTGCTGAATTATGCGTGTCTAGTCAGGTAGAGGTGATGATACAAAAGACTTGAGGCAACCAGCAAATATTGTGAAAGCTTTAAGATGATGTGAAAGAGAAGAGCCACCACTGAGTGTTATGATTCACTTGGTAAAACTCTCGGTGACCTTGCATGGCAGTTTTTGGTATGACATCAGCAAATGCCGTATCTGCCAAAACACACCAGCTAGTTCAAAATACCTCAGATTTTACTTAATATTGTATGATTTGGATTGGAAATTAAAATATGCCTGAAATATTTTTATTAAATTCATTATAACAATGTTCAGGCCTTTAGTGCACTTGCCTTCCTGTAGATCTAAGACAAATAGTACACCTCTGTCTTTGGGAAAAGGTTTTGGTTCATGGGAAGTAGTGTCCATCCCATAAACACCCTTGCCTTGCTTAGCTCATACAAGTGCTCCTAAGAAATGTGAGTCTCTCTCTAAGGGCAGGTGAGGATCCTCTGTTCAGGAAAACTACACCCAGTGAGGGGCCAGAAAGCACACCATGGGAGTCAGGGCCAGTAATTGTGACCAAATGCTGAATAAAGAATAGTCGCAACATCCTTGCCCTGGAGGGCATGCAGATACCCATGGATATGCTTTCTGAACACACTTACAATAAAGTATACTGAGAGTTTTGGAAGCTGGAAAGGGACTCGGAAGCTCAAATCTCATTACATTGCATTCCTTCAAAAATACCATCTTTCACCATCACGGTGAAGATACAAATACATTTGTAAATACCAACCACTCATTCTGGACTGTTTGGTACTTAAAGTCAGCTTACATCTGTTCAATAAAAAAAACTGTAAACAAAATTCAAGCAGCTATATTCTGTCTGTCCCTATACAACATTTATATCATCTCCCACGTGTAACTCTGCTATTCCAAACCACACAACCGGCACACTGCACCTCTGGCAGACAGATACTACAGCTACGGCGGACAGGCACGAGTCTATCAAAAAGCATTTGAGTTTAGAGAAAAGTTAGGGTAATATTCACATTTTCCAATTCACAGTGGTAATGGTTTTCCTGCTCAATGTTCTTTAGTGAAATGTAGGAAATCATGCTTGGATAATCTACACTTCCTCTTCACAAAAAACCTAGGAGAATGGGAGAGCACCACCCCTTGAATGCTTTCAGTATTTAAATATATTAGCAATGATATTAACTTCTTCAGTTTAAATTAAATTTACAGCTGTACACTCATGAAAGGCACCCTCTCTTCCCTTCTGTTCTCCCTTATGGTTAAAATGTGGTGGCTTTTAAATTTTTCTTTCCGGTGGGAGTGAGGAGAGGTGTGTAGCAGAGAATTTATTTGTGAAATAAACTGAATTATCTTCATAGAAGTAAAAGTCATATGGCAACGCATCCCTGCTATGTGAACAGCTTTGTATACCAGTAAGTGAGGAGATACTGTTCTTTAGTTGTATGTGCATATATTCAATTTATATAACAGACTGGATCAAAGAGGTTAAAAAAATGGTCTGGTGTTCAACAAATATGCACAATATTCTGGAAGTCCCTCAGAATGCGCTAATCCTTCACTGCTTGTGTAAATAAATGGCGTTGCTCCTCACAGATTATACCAAACGTACAGCTGTTGGCGTTTGATACTGATTAACAGCTTTAAGACTATTAACATACAATTAATTAGATGTCACTAACACACTATGAACAAAGAACTACGGTGAGTTGGGAGTTGGTTTGGGAAGTGAAGGAATAAAAGAAATACTATACAGCCCTGAGTAATCACCGGCAAGGGGCAAATGCAAACTTCTGCACACATTAGGCCTCAAGGTCGCTAATAAAGTCCACAGCTCCATAGTAAGTGCCATATAGTGATATCTAAAAATATATATTCTGGATTAGGCAGCCGTGAAATTTTTGACAAGATGACTGCAGACTTTTCGATGAGCTTATGTGAAATCTAAGAAAAGCATTTATACGTTAACATCAACCACAGGGCTTCCTTTTGGTACACAGCAGTTCACATGTCTGGACCTACAGTCTTCCCATTCATTTTCTGTCAGTCTAGAATGAACATACTAATTTTGTGCTAACACGCTGTATTTTATTCATTAAGGTCCCGGGGTTTGGGGTTTTTCTATTATTAGTTGGCTTTGAAAATGATTATGTAGCTAAAATATATTTTTGAAAGTCTAGCTTTCTGATCTCTTTTAGAGTCTTACTTTCGTAACTGTGCAAATGCATTCCTAATTCTTCTTGTCTGTGTCATACTACATGCATACCATATTGCTTATCCAGTACTAGAAAATCATTAAACAGTTCTAAGGACAAAAGTACATTGAATGATACTTAGCAACATAAATTAGAATAACCAAAATAGTAAAATAATTAGATACAAAACAGCATAGTTGCCAACATATATTGGGGCTATTTCAGTACAGCATGCCATTTATATATAAAGCATACATAAATGGCTGTTTTTTATCCTTTTCAACAAGACATATTTTTAAAGGATTGTGAAGAGCATACTAGTTTACCTATTCATGTACAAAAGTACACTGGGAAAGGAAGAGGTTTACATGTCATTTACCATAGCAGGATACTGTTAAAGGATAAATTCTCCCTCTAAGATGGTGGCAACTATTTTTTCCCTATAGATGAAGTGTTCATGGAAAATTTAAACATCTGATTCAATGCTAGGCATTTTCTTATACACACGTCTATTGCTACAGGAATTTAAAACCCTTGGAGTTGAGTACAAGCTATTCCTATTTGCAACGTAAGGCAAAACATGCTCTGAAATGTACATGTCATTATGGATCCGACCATCCCTGGAACAGTATGATGCTGTAGACTTTATGGATGACCTTAAATAATTATCATGTCTTCCTCTTGTTGGCAATGAATGTTTATAGAGATCAGCTGGACTTCGCCTAAGAGATAAGTGCTGGTCCTCGCGATACGGGTGCAGAAAGGGATTGTCGTCCGAGTGAACAGGATACAGGGACTTGCTCCGCTTACTGTCCTCGAGAGCATGAGTTAAAAGTGAGGCCTTGTTGCCCAAAAGTTTGCTTGAGGGAACACTAAACATGCTTGCATATGGACTACTTTGTAGAAATTTCTCTCTTTCTTTCAAGCTTATACTACGAGAAGGTCTTCCAAGATCAATTTCCCTGGACTTGTCAGCGATATTATCAAAAGAATGTTGCCTGCTAATCCTCAACTTATTTTTTTTATGATATTGCAGAGCATTATTTTGTGACCAACTGTGCTCATAGATTTCTTCGGGAAGTGATAAGTTCGTTGTATCCTGCAGCATCTGATCTTCTTCAATATCGTAGAGGTTACCCATCCGCAAGCATGCATCACATTTATAGGGAGATCTGCTCGAATAGTGTCCCGCATAAGTGGGCACATTGGACAGACAGCTCCTGCAGTGGGTGGAATTCTGTCTGTATCTATCGTTCATGTCACCTAGGGAAGCATTTTTATCTTTTAAAGTGTAGTGCTTTGCATAAAGTTTATACTGGTCATTATTTGGAAGACTGTCTTCATTATGCAAGGGAGTCCTGTTAGCGTGCTCCGCTTTCCTGTAGTTGTCATTGTGATCTTGATAAACATCAGGGAGCTCTATAGTTTCTGGAAGGACAATGTTTTCGATGTACTGAGGTGTGTCCAAGTGGAATCCTGGCCCCTTGTCAGCATCAATCGTGTAGATTTTATCCCGTGGAGAGCTCTGTTTGGTTTTCAGATATGTCAGCTCCACTTCACTACAGTCTTTTGGGTATTTCGATGCTCCTGTCCTTTTTTTAAAATTGTCCTTGGTTTTGTGATGCTTGTTGTTGTTTTCAGGTTCCATATGGCAGGTAGCTCGGCTGGATGTCTCTGATACATCTGAATGGACAATCTCTTCGGGAAGGTATCTTTGGCTTTTCAGCGAAAGCTGCCTGTTTTCATCGGACCCGTTTTCTCTCTGGGAGCCTTGGCTCTGACGGACAGATTCTTGACGTAAAGATTCAACAGATTTTCTCCAAAGCTGCCTGGGTCTGGAGTTCGCTTTTGCTTCTGTTGTTACTGCAACCTCTACTGTATTTGGATTGGACTCATTCAGTGTGAGAGGATGCTGACCTTGGAAAACATAGTTGTTAAGATTGTCCTTGTGTCGATTACCAGGAAGTGTTTGCAATTCACTCATGTTGTCACCAAAAAAGTTGTCCTTAGTCTGAAAGGATCTATTATCAGAAAATATCAAGTTTCCCTTATCCATGACCATATCCATAATCAGGGAGCCCCTCTGAATAAAATCAGCTGTTCTTTTGGGGGAGTTAATTCTTGAAGGATTGATATTGGTCATATTTTTCGCTGTTCGCAGCAGTTTTAGCATGTTGGTTTGGGAATTGGTCAAAGTAAAGTCAGGAGACTTCTTCTTTTCTTCAATGTGTACTCCGTGAATGCAGCTGTAAATACCCTGTAGTATGAATAATATAAAAGAAATTAAATCACTAGGTGTAAATTTTAAATACTTGAGTTCTATTTTTTATTAACAATAAAGAAAAAATAAACTTTGCTTATCTAATGACTACAGAGATCAAAAGTACCTATCCATTCTGTTAGCATTTTCTTACATTGATACCTGAGGATAATTTCTGCTCTATCTGTTGGCACTGTAAAGGAGAAAAATTGCCAGTATCTTACAAACCAATGGTCTGTGTTGGCCTCCAATGCTTATCCCAATAAACAAGATTAGAAGGAACACAAAAGGTTCCCTAGTCCCTCACAAAATGTAACTGCTCTTCAGTAACGGAAACTATTATTTTAAGCCAGTGATTAAATTATCCCTCTACGCAAGCCTGCAGTCAGGCTATATTCTTGGAGGTTAAGGTACTCTTCACTTTCATTGAAATAAAAAGGCTTCTTGTCATGCTATTTTAGCTTTTCTGTTTCCTAACCTCGTACATATGAAAAAAATCCCAGCTCTTTCTAAAGCCTGAATTTGAGCTCATTATGAGCAAAAAGCTGGAGTCCATCATTTAACTCCAACCTCTTCAGTCCCTCCTGTGAGCTCAGTTGACAGTTCTGGCCCTGTGAACAAGTCATTCTCAGAAATCTGCCTTTGATGGAAGTACTTCATTTTCCTCGCATTGGGTAGGAGAATTTCACATGTAAAAGGCCAAAAGTGGAAAGTTCAAATGTAAAATGTGGGGGTTAAAGTCTATATGCTCAGGGTGGGGCTGAGTATTTTTAAAGTCATTCCGATACAGTTCAATTTACCCAACAGGGTGATTTCAGCACGTTTTAAAGTGATTAGGCATTTTACTACCATTTTCAATTCTCCTAGGCTGTATATAAAAAAAAATCTGGTAAAATAAATTATCTAATGAAAGTATTATGTGGTTTGTTTTTTTTTTTCAAAAAAAGACAAAAACCAACTTCTGTGTCAAAAGTATAAGAACAAGCATATACTTCCCTTATTTTACAACAAATATTAGATATGTAAATCCACTTTGGGTTTGGTAAAGGTATCATTAAAACCTGTCTTAATGAAATTTGTGTTTGACCTTTTTTCATATGGTTTATTCAAGTTTGCTATCAAGAAAAGCTTATAAAAATATTCCACCATATTTCTATCACTTAAAATCCACTTGTTTAAGAAATACACAAAACTGAGAGCTAATGTCCCTCATCAATTTAGTTTCACGGGGGTTTTTTTGGATTTTGTTGTGGAAATGAATCCATTTCCTGTATCTAAGCAGCTCTACCATTTCTTCATCAGAATTTCCCCTAAGTGTGCTAGTTTTCAGCATTTGACTACTGACCATCCTGGTATATATATATATATATATTCATACCCTAGAATAACCCAATGGAGAACAGACTTCCCATGAAGTGTGAGTATGTCCTATGCCCACCACCTACTCTAGAGCATCACACTGATGCTCTAACCTGTATTTCAAATGTCCAAGTGGGATTCAAAGGAAAGGTAGTGTGTTAGAGAGCTAAAGCTGCTTCTGTTTGTTGCCTGAAGGGGAAAAATGCAAGCAATCCTCACCCTGCTGATGGAGAACAGCAGTCCTGGCCGATCTGAGCAGACTCCAGTGAAGCAGAATCGAAGTTTCCAGTAAAATAAGTGCTCCCAGACAAAGGTGATTAAACTGAGCGCCATGGCTGCCGCCAGCATGTAAAACACCCCAGCCATGTTGTCGATGTCCAGCTGGCTGCTCATGACTTCGTTCTTCTCATTGTGGCAAATACCCGTCAGCCAGAGGGTTTCTAACTCTTCCATTTCCCCTGGGAAGAGCAAGGAGTCAAACCAGTTAAAATGCAAAATATACTGCTCACAATATTCAAAAGTCTTGGCAAGTTTAAAAATACAGCACCATGTAATGCTCCATTTGTGGAGTGCTATAGTCTTATCTACGAAGGATTTGCAAATATAGAAGATTCCAACTCACAGCACCCTACTTTCAGATGTCCTCAGATTTCATGAATTACGTGGGAAGCTGGTTGCTCTGGAAAGCAGGATCTGTGATTTGGGTAAAACTTCCTTCTGCTTGCTGTCACTGGCACCACTTGCTACAGAGAGTGGGACCAGAGGGTTCCCATCCCACCCCACCCTATAAGAGCTGCGCTGGGGGCACACTTAGGCCCAGGAGGCTCCTCCCAATCCAGTCCCATAGAGGCCACCAGTGCTGTTCCCATCAGCAGCCCCAGCTGGGGGTAAACTGTGTGTGCCCAGTGGTACTGGGTACTCCCACACTCACCAACACCGAACAGAAAGCAAGATCACATCAAAATCAGCTAGGAGCTGAGTTTAGTGAAGAGGTGGGACACTCTGTAGGGCTCAGACACAGGGCTCAGTCAGACAAGCACCCCAACACACAACCAGACTCTTTTATGCCCCCTCCTCTCCATTTTCCTACACTTGTTCCTCCCTGATCCACGCTGACGCCTCCCTTTGGATCTTCCCTTAAACACTGCAAAATAAATTTTACATGTGCTCACAATCCCTTTCAAACACACCATAAGAAGTTCATTATTTTCCTGTAAGACCCACAATAAACTTATTTCTCCTTTTCCTGTAAGTTGCAACATGCCAGCTGCACCTCTCCTGACACGTCTGGTCTCTGCTGTTGTCTCTGGTATACACTAAGGTATTGGTATCTGGGTATTTGATTTATTAGTGTTCGAGTCTCTTGTTTTATTTTTTATGTTGAACAGCCACTAACCAGAAAACCTCATAAACAACCTTCGAATTCAGCCATCCACACATCCTTTACATCCATATATCCCTTCCACAGCACATTTTTACTCCAGACTCTCAGTCCAAGAGGGTGGTTTTGATTGTTAGAAGACAGACCATCCAAACAACAAAGATGAAATGACAAGCTGAAAGAATCCACCATGAGCAGCAGCAACCAGGCCCAGCAGTTGGCTGCCCTCGATGCTGCCCCAGGCCATCGCTGCGGTGGCCATCAGTCACATTTCCTCTCCCAGTCGGCTGTATTTCAGCAATAGGTAAACTGATTCACAGCTGCAGTTTTAAAGCACTTTCTGATCTACAGGCACTTTAGAAAGAGAAGACGCTATTTATCAAAATAAATTTTTTTCTTTTTTCTTTTTCTTTTCTTTCTTTCTTTCTTTTTCTTTCTTTTTTTCATCCCAGTAATACTGTAATTTATGGCAAAGCAATGACAGTCACCAGCATTGGATAGGAAGTCACCCAACGCATTATGCCTGCGGATTACAGAAATGTTATCTTGGGAATGGAAAGCTCGACCAGCTTTACCCATACAGCACACGCAGCAAGTCAGGAAAAAGAGTTGTCCATGATGCAGTACTAAGACAGTTTACTGTGTTTCACACAACACCTGCTTTCCTATAGAAAATAACTGTCACTTGATGCCTTGATACTGGCAGGAGTACAGTAAAGAATACTTTTCCTGTTTAAGTTTTTTAAAAATTATTTCTATTGTAACTAGCAGTATTTTTCAAATACGTTTCTCCTGGCTTTCTGCCTCTCTCCATTTTCGTTTTCCCATAGAGCCCTGGGTGATGCAGTAACTGCACCCCCCATGTCACTCCCAGCCTGCTCCCTCACAGTGCCCTGTCCACCTCCTTCTGCTCCCTCCTGGCCCCTGGACCACCCAAACTTTCTTCTTACAGGCCCCTCAGCCTTTGGCTGCTGCCTCTGTCTGCTCCTGGGCAGCAGCAGAAAAATAAACAGCATCCTCATGTACCTGAAATGGAGCACTCCTAGTTTCGGGGTTTGGCTGTGCCACAACAACTTCATTTACTTTTCTCTCCCTCTGGTACATATTCTTAGTCTTAGAATCCATATTTCACCGGCGAGGTTTGGCCTCAGATGAAGGACACGATCACTTGGCAGCAGTTGCTACCGCCACCATGGATGGAGATGTGCAAGAAACTGTAATTGTTCCTGCCAAGATTGCTTTTTATACTGCATGATATATTAATTTTCCAATATGTAGCATTGTTCTTACTGAAGCATGTGCATACATGCCTTTTTGCTCTCCTGGGGATATAGACAGCTGAGTAATTCTATTATTATTTTCAATAAAATGACATAAACTTCACTGTTTCTAGAAAACACAGCATGTGATACAGTGAGCCAGAATGAGAAGTACAGCGTTGGGTGGCTTGGCATGTCTCCCAATATAGGATAAGGCTTCAATTTTGGGAGAGAATTCCCACGCTACAGGTCCTTACCCAGTGATTAGGGAATGCATTTTCAGTACTATGATCCAGCCATCAGTGGAGTAAAAGTCAGAAAAATAATGTCTAGAAGCGCTATTGGGATTTCAGCTACCTTCAAGCTAGACCAGCAGCTCAATGCCCTGCTGTGCCTGAGCAGTTTGCAGGACAGGGCACCAGGGCATATAACTGGAATAACTGGGATGTGTGAGTTGGAAGTGGAGCACAAGAGTCTGCTGGAGAAATTGCTTCTAATGGAATAAGAAGTAAAAGTTGACACAGAAGAGACAAGTACTGAGGCACTTTGGCAAAGGCAC
Source organism: Mesitornis unicolor (assembly GCF_000695765.1). NCBI lineage: Eukaryota > Metazoa > Chordata > Aves > Mesitornithiformes > Mesitornithidae > Mesitornis > Mesitornis unicolor. The sequence goes on from NW_010156155.1 coordinate 255,665, forward strand.
TTCACAATTTTGTAAGAGAGATTATACGGTTCGTAGTTAATTCCGAGTTTAGCTTTGTGCTTGAAACATGAACTGAAGCATGAACTCTATATCTGAAAAAGGCAGCGTATCTTCTCCCAAATTATGATGCTCAATCTTCAAAATACCTGAGAGCATCCCCAAAGAAGAAAGTAAATCTTAATGAATCTTTAAAAGTCTTCTAATCCAGGACAAAGGGACAATAAATTATTAAGTGTAACGGTATAGATGTTGCACACTGTTGCTACATAGATACGTGGGGATCATTATTTCATTTCCATATCTTAGCCCATTTGGATTTCTTTCATTCTGCTAAACCTCAGTGGGCTGTTCTCCTCGTCTCTCTTTCAAGTCCTCCCCAAGGTCCACGACTAAAACTCACAGTGGCTGCACAACAGAAGAGAACCCAAGCCCAAAGAGAGTGCAGTATTTCTGGTTTGTGCATTAGTAGCTGAAGCTCTGACAATCCGCCCTCATTACTTCCCACAGGAAAATTTCCATCTCCCAAGACTGTCAAACATCAGTTTGATTTGACTGCTGTGCCTTTTTACAATTCATAACACAATTCACAACGGAATTTAAACCCCTTTTTTATCACTGTTTCCTCAGTGTTCCTTTCCCTTTGGCACGTACATCTAAAGTAACTATTGATAATCCACCAACCTTTTCAAAAACATCCCTACAGAAACAAACCAAGCTTGTTTTGAGGTGAGATAAATGACACTGCCCTGGCAAGCAACGAAGAACAGAGCATCCCAGAGTCACGCAGATCCTGTAGCTGCAATATCCCTCTGACAATGACAGAAATCACTGTTAATTAATACTCGAAGTAATCCACAAGTTTATAGGTCACAATGTACAGTGCATCATTGGATTGTCATATTTATGGTATGATGTTATGTGGGAATGGACAGATGAGGCTGGTAATTCTGGTCTACATATAAAAATCAGTTATCATTTGCAGTATATAATTAAGTACATGTGTGTGTATACACACAGAAACAGATCCAAAGACCAAACAGTTACTAATTTAACTGTAATAACATTTAACTACAGCTGACCCTCTAAAACTGGCAAAAATGCCCCATCTATTTATTGCTTTTCCTGTTCATTACTTTTTTACCCAAGATATTTACAGAAGCCATTCATATTTAACTCTTTGTTATAATTTTAAATTCAAATTAAAATATATATGGGTTTAGAATGCAGTAGGGTATGGTTTTTATTACAAAGGAATATGGATTTTTTTAATGGTGGGTGTCAATTTATTCCTTAGAAAAATCAGCCACTTCCAAACCTGGCCTGGAGTTGGAATTCAAAAACTCAAACTTAAGGGCTAGTTAAACTTTGGGTCAGAAAAAAAGTGTTTAAAAGAATCATATCCTTTTGGAGGAACGCTCTTCTCTTTCAAAACCTTTTGGGTGGCCTAACTTGTGAGGTTGAGAACAACTACAGCAATATACTAGTTTTGGCACTTGAAAGGCAAGAAATGTGTAATTATTGGGCTTTGGAGAGTTCTGTCCTCTCCATATGTGCGTAAGCCTAATTAGCAAGTAAGAGCTCGAAATCTTGCATAAAAAGACCTTGGAAATCTAAGTCATCGACCTCAATATATAGAAATGCCAAGCCTCAGTGAAGGAAGAGTCAATGGAGTTCAAGTTTGGAGGTAATAGTGAGGGGGGGGTCTCCAGTTACTTATAAATATTAATGAGATGTATTTTAAGGCTTTTTATTTTCATTTCAGACACTTACTAAAAGGAATGTAGTGCCACAATCATTTTCTGCATCTGTCCATGTGTGGATGAGATTAATGATTAAGGAATAGCTGCAGATTTCACCAACGAAGTACATTGTGACACTAGCTCAAGATTAGAAAATGAACGGTTCCAATAGATTTAACAAAATGAAAGTGTTTATTTTCTGTCTAATATGTTCAAATATGCAGAAGTCACAAATAGCTGTATGGTGCCTACATTAGGATGCTTTTAAAATTGTGATAGCGCTGTATCAGAAAAAGGCTGCCTCATTTATAGTGTAAGAATCAGCAGAAGCGAGTATTTTAACAATCCATACTTCAAGCAGCGCTGAGCCTCTGCACTACTCACTCAAAACACAGTACGGTCTTCTCCAATAAACTGCAAAATCCTCGTGCTCTCAGTGGCAATTTAAGATTATTTTCGATGTGTTTCGGTTACAGCACAAACTCTGCTCAGCTCCCTCTGTATTTGTCCTGGGTCTGTGCCCATGGCCACGGTGCCCTCTGCTCCGACCACCACTTTTCCACAGCGTGCTGGCTTTCCAGGCTGACTCAACTCAGAAGTGCCTATCTTTCTACATTTTAGTGCAAATTTGACATTTTCTCATTCTGGGAAGCAGTGCTAAACTGCCTGGTGCTTCCCCTGAACAATTTCTTCACAATAAAAGCATCATCATCCAGACCCAGAAAAGATACAGCTCAAAGGGGAGAATTCCTCATCATAGTCCTGCACATTTGTTTCAGGTTGTGGAGCATCCTGTTGGAGCCGTAAAACACACAGCCCTTTTGCAGTCCCTGTCCCTGTCTCTCTTGTAGATGTGTCAGCTCGCAGGGATTCTTCTAGGGGTTACCGGTGCCCCCAGCTTCCCTTCATTTCCCAGGCCCAGCATCTCATAAGGGTCTGGGAATCCTCCCTTGGTTCTCAGCTTTGCTCATTAAAGCACCTTTCTGCAAGTGGGAGCGCTTTCCCAATTGATGAGGCAGCCAGGAGATGCTGATGGTAAAAGCTGTCTGACTTACGGGTCATTTCACTAATGCTGTTTGGTTTTCTGAGTGGTTTTTTCCTCTACATCTGCACATGCATGCAGAAGATGCATGCATACTGAAAATTACATGTTATTTATTAAAAAAAAGAGAAATCCCAAACTAATGGATCATTCTCCACATCTACTTATATAAAAGCAGTCTGGGGTAAGATTTTTTTCTGTTTGCGAGGGAGTAACAGATTTTTCAACACTTGGCTGATACCTTCCCCTTGATTAGTAAAAAAATTAAAACCTTTCATTACCAACCAAGTGTGTCCCTACTTATGAATCTGCCAGAAATGAACAAGCACAAAGTTTGATAATTATATCCAAAAAAAGAGCAGACTAGGATAACCTTCTTTGCCGCCTATTTAAAAAGCAAATAATAAAATCAGGGGTGGGGCTTCATCCTACTAGAAAAACACCCCCAAAAATCAAAGCAAGCCCCTGATTTACCTGCTTTGATCTTCCCTTTGGGGCAGGAGGCCAAGCCTGGGCTGGGTGTCAGCGTGACTTGGGAACATGGCCAGATCCAGCACAGACTCAGGACAGACTGAAACAGCAGCCAGAAGTCAGAGATGCCGGCTGGTTTTAAAAGGTGGGCTGCATTCAGCCAGCCTCCACTGGGAACCACCTCAGTGGAGGTTTGGACAGAGGGTTTCATGGAGATAAATTGAAGAAATAATGATACAGATATGACTTTTTCCATTACTTTTACAAGATTTGTACTTGGTAAACCAACTTCTTAATTTTGATTCTCTTGTTAGCCTCCAAATGATCAAAGTAAATTGCTAAGTAATTTGGTTTAATAATTCTAGAAGCACTGGTCTACAATTCACTGAGTTCTTATTTTTCTTCTTTAAAAGACAGGGGGTTTTCTGCCCTACTTTAATCATGCAGGTTAAAGTCATAGGTTCCTGGGGATCATCACTGATGGTTCACAGGTTGCCTCAACTACTTCTTTAGGTACTCTGGAGGGGTATTTTTAACCTATTTAATTATTCTCACACGTGAAGGGAGAATAAATCTATTTGATATGTCCCTTCTGGATCCATAAAAAGATTTTTGACACTTCACATGCCGTTTGCAAATGCCAAATTCAGAGTGGTTCAGAGTGCCAGCCTGTACCTTCACCTTACCACAAACCAAAACCTGGCACCGAGGTGCCAACAGAACACGAGCGAAACAGCAAACATAAAATGGGGGAAAAAATAAACTAATGGAGGTTTTTCTGGCAGTGGTACTTCTCAAATGGGCTACTGCTCTCTTCAGCATGAGTGACAGACTGGGTTTACCCAGTGAGATTGGGTTTATCCAGTGAGATCCATTGCACAAAGACACTTGTAACCCCCTGAGCTGTGGAAACCCCAGTGCCGGATACACCTTCACTGCCAGGTCCTGCAGCAAGCGCACCGGGCAACCATAACTTCATGGAAACACATCCTCCTATGACCTCAAAAAACATTACCTTCTGTGAATGAGAGCTATCTGGAGAAAATAATTGTCCCCTATATTGTGTTGCTTCACACGCTACAACCATGCCTACCTGCCTGCAGCCTGCCTGTTCTGCAGGAGCGGGCCTAGGGCAAGCGGGGACGGGATGCTCTGCCTGAGAGGAGCCAGCTGAGCTGCAGCCCAGAGGTTTGCTGTTTTATGTGTTACGTACAACAGACCTCTGGTGTCAGCACTTCCCTGTGACTCGTGTGAGGTGCAGGGCCACTCCAGCAGGATATCACAGCGCATGTGACAGAGCAGAAGGTGCTAAAAGAACCAGGTTGGTATTGACGGTGTAAGGGGTGGTGACTCTTGCGCAAACCACTGACCTGAGGTTCAGGCTGAGGAGCCAGCATGCAAGGAAAGAACTGACACATACCAGTTATAGACCTGGAATAAAGCACATTGGTCAGATGTCAGGCATCATCTTCACAAGACCGTGGCTGCACTAGCAGAATCATCTGCTTATTCGGACCGGACCAATGGCAGTTTTCAGATTTCGGGACAGTTTCACACTTACTCTGGTGAGAACTCCCCCCAAGTGACAGCAGAGGAAGGCTGCACACCATCACTGGGAGACCCGAGCGTAAGAGGCTCTTTCCCCTGAACAGAGGAGTCAGAAGCCAAGTAGGTGATGCGTGTTTGGTTCACTAAGCTCATCAGTTTCAGTCTGACCTCCACACAGCATGTTTCAGATAAGAGATTATATAAAAGCACAGCAACTTTTATGAATTCAGTCTGATTCTCCAAAACAATTTTTCTTACTCTAATTTTCTAAATTATTTCCCCCTGTAAAAATCGCAGAAGGAGCACAGATGACTGACAGCAATAAAGGTATTGGGAGCTAATGACTGCACTCTGCATGCCCTCATTAGTGAAGGAGGAATTGTCAGACCTGCTAAGCACGATTTTCAATATTCCAATCCCTCTGACTCTTGTTCAGCTCCACAAACACCCTCTACTTAGACACTCTCACTCTCCAGTCACATTTGTTCCACCCACTGCTTAAGGAGGACACTAAATATATAAACAGAAAAGCACTGGGATTGTGGGTGTATTCTGCCTGAGCAGCACGCACGGAAAATATGTCCTTATAATCACATACATATTTCCTTCTGGGTCTGTAACAGCCAGTGTGAGTCACTCCGCCACACTTCCTTATAATCTAGACAGCAATTTGGAAGCCTTATGCTAAAATATGAAAAAAAATAGCAAAGAGCTTTCCTCTTCCAGATGAGAGGGGGCAAATCTTATTTCCACAGTTACCCATTACCCCTCAGGAGTGGGAAGCAATTATTCAGCCAGGAAAATCATTCTTCGTGCACTAAGCCATCCTAAAAGCACATAAAGATTAACCAGAACTGAAGATCATTAGGAAGGGGATAACAGACTCTGTGGAAACTAAAACAAAAACCAGTTTTCTTCTTTACATCTCTGTGTCTCTAATTGCTGTAAAGGTTGCAGCTTTGGGGGTTAAGCCATACCAACTGTCCCTCTTTTCCTGGAGACCTCTGCCCAGGCAGCGCCACAGGTTACAACCCTCCCACACCGGGGATGCTTGACCTCCCTAGATGCACCTACTCCTCCCCAAACTTGTTCTCTTTACCCAGCATTTTTCTATTCCTTGTCTTCATCCATTTCTGCTGTCGTGCATCTTTCATCCCCCTATTCCTGCCACATCCCCCAGAGCCAAAGGCTCCTCACTGATTTTCTCTCCATCCCATGCACTCTCTGAAGCCCTCTTATTCTCTTAATCCTAAAGCAGCTTTGCCATTTGCAGTTCAATAATCTCATTTGCTCCCAAATGGAAAAAAAAAAGGAGAAAGACAGAAAGAAAGCGAAAGAAAAATAAATTCTTCTCACCTACTAGGTACCAGTGATTCTGCTTCAAAGCCCAAAGGTTTCAGAAGAAATGTCTTTCAAACTACTTTGCATGGTATTTTTAGAAAAAAATACTTTAAATGGCCCAAGCCAGAGGAGCAGCAGCACTGCCTGGCCCTTCCACCAGCTGCCCAAAAGTTCCCCCTGTCACAGGCTGGAGGAATAGGGGTGCCTTCACAAACAGTCTGGTGCGTTTCAGTAGAGATATTTTAATTTCCCTGTTAAAAAACAATGAACGGTTCATCTTGTGACCACAGCGAACCAAAAAATCCCACAGCCATCACTGTACTTTCGAGAATTACCCTCATGATCAATTGTTTTAAACAAAACTGCAGACACGAATTCTCAACTGGAAGTTTGTGTAGGTAATGAGATGTGAGTTACAGGTAGTAAAAGGTACAAAATCAGAGATTCACTAGTAATACACCTCACTCGTATCCTCTATAGAAGAAAAAGCAACTCCTAACTCAGTATACTGAAATGATGCAGTGATCCAAAACAATGACATTTATTACTAACAAATGCATATTCATCTCAGCTTCCATTGAAGTGTGCTACGTATATGAACTCGCACAGACCAAGTGATGAAACATTCTGGGGATAATTCTGATTCTGAGAAAACCAGGTAGCTATTCTTTGAATTCCTCAGCAACTCCTTCCCATCCTCCTTCCCTCTGTATCTCCCTCCTTGTCAAAGTAACACATTTGGCATCTGGTCACCTGCTTCCTTCCACTGAGACTTCAGAGTCACTTTCACAGTGTAATTGTCAGTGTAATTTGTCCCCCCAGTAGAACTGTCCTCAGGAGCAGAACACTACTCATATAGATACACACAAACCATGCAGTCTAAGCTTAAAGTTATCCCTAACACAAACCTACATCTCTCTATATTTACCTTATTTTTTTTCCAGTGCCAACAAGATAAAAAAGAGGGTTCATAGCCATTGACTTGAATGCAGAAGAAGAATCGCGTTTTGGAAAGCATGAAAAGCTCCCGCATGAACAAGCCATTAATGCTTCAGTTGGATGTTTTACATCAGTGAGGAGGAGCGAGAAGGTACTGTTCCACTGTGCAAAAATCTCATTCCAATGGGTAAGTGAATTGGCTTGGATACGAGAATGGTACAGAAGCAAGAAGAAGTCACATGAGAAAAATCACAGGAGGAAGGCACATGCAGAGGAAATGGAAAGCTCTAAACCACATTTCAGATGGCTACCTCAGTACTGTGTAAATGTAAAAGAGAGATGAGATCATGAGGTTTCTAGGTGCAAGCAGATATCTTTTTAAACAAATTACCTGGTCTTATCCAAATACCTAGCATCACCTAAAAGATCCTCTTCTTTTATTAACATAATATTCATATCAATAAATTGTGTTTGTTCAACTTATTAGGATATTTTTTCTTACAGTTATGAAACTCATTGTAATTATGAAACTCATTTATAATCATTCACTGAAATTATTCCATACTGTGATGAATGTTCCATTAAGTACAATGAATAATAATTCAATACTGTTAGGTGTTTTGCTGTTTATAGCCTCAGTTTTAAAAAATAATAAAATCTGCAGAGACTATACATGTGAAAGAAGTCTTTCTGCCTCCATTTGTGTGTGCCTTTTTAGACAAACAATGCAGACTCCACTGAGGCTTCCCCAGGAATATCATCTTAAGATGAAACCTTCCCCCCAACCATGCTCACTTTTAGTCTAGATTGGATACCTTCAAAGAGATTTTCAGTCATACAGCCAAGGGATGTTGGTTTGAACTCTGGGTTCATCCCCTCTAATTCGTCAAACCAGAGTTATGTAAGTTCATGGCTAAAAAGATTACTCATCAAACTACTGATTACAAAATCAGCTCATGCTAGTTCCAGGCATTCACTCTTCACATTTAATTTCTTGGTGTTTTGTTCCGGTTCACCTGCAATGTACTTCACAGATCAGTAGAAGAAATTTCAACCTCAACATCATTCTTAGGGTTTTCGGTTGTGCTCTGTTTTGTGGGGTTTCCCCCACTGCTGTTTGGGTGGTTGGGGTTTTTTTCTGACAATGACCATCCAGACCTGTGACACAATGAAGTGAGACAAGGAAGCAAACATTTCTGGGACTGAAGGTACCATTTTGGGATCCTTTACAAGAGAACATTAATATTTTAGCCTTTATGGGTTGCTAAGAGTCTCTTCTATAGATATTGACAAATACTACTACAAAATGCCATAAACACATTCGCATTGATTTTGAATTCCATGGTTTGTGCAACTTTTGCTTATCTTGCGAATATCTGAGCAAGATGAACATGGGAGCAGATTTTTCCTGACAAGGTTTCATTCAACTGGATGGATCTATTGCAATTCTAGAAGTTATTTATATGGAAGTTTTAATACTGAGTTTCATAGACAATTCATTTGTACTATTTTCAGCTACTACGAATGAATTAGAGATATAAACCTTCATAAGCTATGCAAATCCACAGGTGAAAGTGCAAATACATGATAAGATTTCTCCTTCTTCCCTCCCACCCATTTTGTTTTCCCCCTCAAACTCAGATGCATAAAAATGCAGTAACTTTGGTATTTTGAAAAGCTTTTTTCTTGAATCACTTCAAATACTTTCCCATATATTCCATTTATTTTTTTTCCCTGTGTTTTCATTTCATTTTTTTGGACGAGATGTATGAAAAATGATGAAAGAATAAGCATGAAGAAAATACAAGGTGAAAAGAATGAAACCCTCTCTCATTGATGCTCTGGCAACAGCTTGTGGGGATAGCCCCAACTGAGACAGACACCTCCGATCCGCTTGCAGACTACAGAAACATTTTCTTCTTTAGTATGGAGCAAATAATTCAACTTCCCCACCTAAAAAATGGGTCAGAATTATAACACCTAACACTTCTTAATAGTATTACAAAAAGAGAAATAGATTTCATTCACAAAATATTCACAAATAGAATAATGAAGCAGAGATTTTAGCCAATTAATTGCACCTGTTAAAAAAAGAATATGTAATAGCTTGAAACCTAGCTTAGGGGTCATGTATTCCTTAGCAGAAGTAAGCAATGTTTCTTCCACAAGCCTCTCTAAATTAAACAAGTCAATAATGATGCCACTAGTTTCTCTCTGTGTACATCAGACAAAACGCGTCAGTCATGGTGATTACATCTCTCTCAGTCATTTAGTATTATAATAGGAATAAAATCCATGTGCTGAAAGACTAATACTCCCACTATCGCCAGTATGAAAATTAATTTCTTGAATCCATGGGCTGAGGCCAATTGGATGA
>NW_010156156.1:0-76679 GCF_000695765.1 Mesitornis unicolor
GATTCTGTGATTCTGTGATTCTGTGACATGCCAATAGCCACACACATCGTGTGCAGTCAAGCACGCCCACATGGGAAGCTGCGCACATGTATACACACATGTTTACACAGCCACAAAGAAATCCTTAGTCCCTGTTCCTTTAAAATGAACTGCCTGCACTCAAGGTGCAATACATGATTGAGGGCGGGCTATGGCTTCATCTTGGCAAAGCCTTGTCAGTGCTTGGAGGCCATCCTGCCGCCCTTTGGGGGTCTCCAGAGCCTCTTGGCTCACTTCAGTTAAATTAACATCTTCTGTTCCCCTCCGCTCTGTCCACGCTAACAGCCCAAGCCTCTGCAGCCAAATCCTGTAATGCTGAATGCATACAGTGCATAGCCTGGAAAACAGCCCTGAATATATTGTTCACAGGGGATGTCTCAGGAGCCATATTTATTGTCTCTCAAGCTTTGATTTGCTTAGCTGGTGAGGCCTCAGACTTTTCCTGGCCCTGGATCCTGAGCCCTACAGATTCTGCACAGCACCATCACCAGCATGATGATGTCTTCACTGTATGCCTCCAAGGAGCTTGCAGTCCATTTTCCTTTGGATGCTGGGGCTGCTCTGCAGAACAGCAGCTGGACCAGATTAGTGCCTTCAGCAGGGACACTGCTTAAGGTCTGCACTTTTACTAGGACCATACCCTCGTCTGTTTTGACATGAAGATGCTGTCATGCCTGAATCACATATGTTGCTTTGGTCACATTTACATGTGTTTTTTTCACTGCTGTACAACAGCCATCTTGGATGCATACAGAAGCAGCAGCTTGTGTCCGCCATCTGTTTTCAATCTGTGGAAATAAAAGAAGCTCTTGGCATGTGCCTGACTTCTTCAGGCCTATGTTGATCCCACCGTCTAGCTAAGCAGGCTGAGATGGTCTGCCCGAAGTCTCTCAGTCACCCCAGAAAGCGATGCTTACTGATTATAATCACGGAATCACAGAATCACCCAGATTGGGAGGGATCTCAGGAGGTCTTTGGTGCAGCTGCAACATTAACAATGAAATCAGACCAGGCTGCTGAGGACTTTCTCCGGTTGGGTCTTTAAAACCTCCAAGAAGAGAGATGCTGCAGCCTCTCTGGGCATCCTGTTTCTTTGGCTGACTGTGATAACTGGGAGAAAAATTTCCATATAACCATTCTGAACCTCTCTTGTTTCAATTGGTGTCCACTGTCTCTTGTTTTTCAACCATGCACTACTGTGAAATGCCTGGCTCCATCTTCCTGATGATCTTCTCAAAGGCCCTGGCAAGCTGCTAGGACATAACCCCAGAGCCTTCCCTTCTCCAGGCTGAACACACTCCATTACTGTGCCCTCTTCTTACCAGGGCACGCGCTCCAGCCCCATGACGATCTTGGTGACCCTCTACTGAGCTCCCTCCAGTTCATCAATATACATTACTGGGAGGCCTAAAACTGGACACTGTATTCTAGATGTGGTCTAATAAGTACTGAGTACAGGGCAATAACCACTTCCCATGAGTTGCTGGCCATGCTCCTGTCAGGCCAGGATGCTGTTGGCCTTCACTCTGGGGATGCACAGGTGACACGTCAGTCTGCAGAAGGAACAGGGAGAACAAATGCAAGGGCTTATGCAGGACTCAGTGCAAATTTCAACGTATCAGTGACTTTTCTGGCATGTGAAGTGAACCGTTTCTGCCTAGACTAGATGGTGACAGCCAGTCTGTAAACATTACCAACAGGTAGGGAGATGGAATAGGTCACACTGTACTTTTCTGCCGGAAATTACATTTTGCAGTCTGTGCCATGTTACTTTGTTATTACCAACATATAAATCTGCAAGTGCACAGCTTATTGAGGCTCTCTGACAGCCGGGAGATGGGGAATTGTTACTATGACAGATGGACTGACAAGTATACTCCTATAGCAAAAACTTTGTTCAGCTTGGAGTTAAGGCTGTAAATATATAAACCTTACATAAAAGGAATGTGATTAGAACAGTGCGGATCGAGAGGATGAGGCATCCCATGGCAGGCAGCACTGGGAGGAGGAGCACCATGGGCGCTGGATGGAGGCACGGCTTGAAGCGGGGCTGTTTTGTCCCCATCTGGTTCCTATACAACACATAGTGAGAACTGTCAGATTAGAAAAGGTGCTCAATCATCCAATGATCTTCCAGACCTGACTGTAAGAGCAGCTAGGCTTTGCTTTCATTTGGCTACCTCATGAAAACCTGTGGAAAGCAGTCCCCATGCCCTGGGTAGCACAGCTATGCTCACCCTATCCCAGCCATGGTGATGTTGCTGTACTCAGAAAGGAGAGAATCCACCTCAAAAAAGAAGAGATGTCATCTTGGTGTCCAGGCCAGGCAGAAATTTTCTGTCAAAACAGATTTCCAACAGAAAATAAAGCTGGTGACTCCAGACAGTGTCTGTGAAGGCATCTGCTGGGCTTGGAAACTTTGGACTTTCTGTGAGACAAATAAAAATGTGGGCATTTTCAGCCAAAAGCCTAACAGGAGTGCCACCCTTTCAGAAGGGTAGCTCTTGCAGGGAAGACATCCAGGCTTGTACAGGGAGCAGGGCATGGATGTGAGCTGTCCAGGACTCCCTGACCTTCTCCTGGGAGCATGCAGTGAATGCGCCTGGTGGGTGAGCCATCATTCCCCAGATAGCTGTTTGTCCAGGCCTGGGGAAACAGCCCCTGCCCTGGCACACCTCCAGAGTTGTGGCTTCTTCCAAGGCTGCTGCCAGTTCCCACTGCAACAGAGTTCAAATTAAAGCAGCGAGACCATAAAGCAGAGGTGGGGGGCAGGGAATGATCAGATGGACCATGTGGCCTTGCCCAGGTCTTTCAGAACACCTTGCCACCCTCGCAGCTCTTCAGGGATGACTGTGCCCACCTTTCTCCCTTTGTCTTTTCCCTGCAGACACAGGTGGTGGTGGCCAAGAGCGACTGCATGTGGGGCCAGTGAACCAGACCAAGCACCCTATGGAGATGGGGATCTTTGTGGTCTCACACTGGTCCTGCCACTGCACGTGGAGTGCTAACTCCCTGCAGTTCAGCGAGGCTGGTCTCTTGCTAAACATCTTTGACATTTGATTTGAGGAATAAAGGTCAGGCTCCTCAGAGAATGGTAATGTGGGTTTAATGAACAAAGCCTGTCAGAGTCTGCATTGCTGCAGACTTTTCGCAGGGTAACGGAGTCTGGGGAGCTGTGCTGCCTGCTCCGGCAGTGATGGTCTGGGCTAGCTGTGCCCTGGTCTTTGCACATCCCCGTGCAGTCAGCCCCACCGCAGCTGGTGGGGACATGCCTGGGGCCTGACCCAGCTCCTCCAGGTGGTGCTGCTGCAGGGGAGCAGCCTCTCTCTGCATCTTCATTTCCCTCTTAAGGTCTCCTCCTCTTTCTGAGTGATCCAGGGGAACAGAGAAACCCTTGTCTCGTGGAGCTCATCCAACAGCACTCATCAGTCTGTGGACAGGGCAGCATGAGGGCACAGAGCAGACCAGCCCTGGTGTTTCCCAGTGTTCCTGCCTCGAGCATCACCCGGTTACTGTGGCAGCATCATTGGTTGCTCTTGTCTCTCATGTCAGGGGTACCTCAGTCCTACTCCAGCTGTTGTGTCCAGATTTCTAGTATGATATGGGGGAGTTTAGCGCTGAAACTTTTTTTATTGGCACCATACGAAGCAGAAAAAAATCTTTTAAAGCAGAGAGGTAAGACATATCCTAACAAAATAGTCTAGCATTTCCAAAATGAGAAACGGAATTAAATTTCGCCACTTTTTGTCAAATTCAGCACAAATTCCAGTATTGTTTGTGTCTTGTCTCTTTTCGGACTTTTTTCCCTGTTTGTTGGGAGTGTTTTACCCTTACCCCTGCACTCCCATGTCCCTTCCCCATTCCTGGGAGCTGTTCTCCCCTGTCTCCCTTGCTAATGGGCATAAGCCTTGCTTTTGTGTCTAATAATGTGCATCCCACTGCAATTTCATGCTTTTACACTCACAATGTACACAGACAATACAACTCTTTTCACATACAAAATTGCAAATACATGGATAAAGCATGACAAATTTCATATTTGCAATGAAATACTTTCATTTATAGATGTGCATGTTTCCTGGCCACAAAATGCTTAAACATTGAACATCTCTTGAAGCTAAAAAAACTCTTTCAAACTAATTTACAAGCCATCAGCAACTCTCAGCTTTCCATAGCTAAAAATCACTGCTGATGGATCTTCCCTTCTCTGCTTTGCTTTCTTAAATAAGAATAAATTGTGTTTAGCTCTGCAAGATACCAGTCAGTCGGCTCCCTATGGCCTGACCATTAAGGTTTTCTTCCTCTTTACTTGTGGAATTACATTTAAAAATCTACTCTAAAAGAACACTGACACTCAAAATCAAGTGCCTCAAATGTTGGAAGCTCCAAAATTAAGGCTGCCCTCAGCTCCAGCCTCTTGAACAGGATCATTACAATGCAGTCTTTAATTACATGATCATATACTAGTTTTTCCACAGAATCCCTAACTCATTCCATGCCTGGGTAGTCATTCAATATTCCTCTTAATCCTTCCCATTCAATGTGTGCTGCAGGCTTTATTTGCTGCACACCATCCAAACCCTCTGTTCACTACACAATTATTCATTTCCTCTTGGGTGTTTCTCTGGTGCTTTCATTAGGGTCTATGAATGCTTCTCAAATGCTAACAAATTTATTTCCACAAAACACCTATGTAACGACCTTGTACAATCTTCCTTGAGAACTGAGGCAGAAAGATGAGCACCAGTATGAGAGACAGTCTGAGTTTGGATGCTATCATAACATCCCACGCAGCAGGCCCTAGTGCTTGATTTTCTGTGGACTTAGCATTTCTTTACATTTCATCCGTTTAGAGCACAGCTCCTGTTGGCTTTCTTTTCAAGTGCTCAGCACTTCTGCAAACCTGACCCTAAGGATAGCCCACTGGGGACTCCAGAGATGAGAAAGGCATAATTAAGCTCAGCTCCAAATTCTGGAGGAAATGTAAGAGTAGGAAGGAACCCCCATGAGAGCGCATTTTCTGCTCATGCAGTCCCTTACTTTGTTCAGTAAAGCTTTTTGGGTCTTCCCAGGGAATGAGAGATACTGCTTTATAACACAGTCCCCAGAGCAAGCCCAACCCATGCATTGCATAGAGCCTGAGTGAGAACAAAACGTGACTGTGTAATTTAAAACAGCAAAAAAAAGCCACAGCCTTTCTTGCCCTGCCCCTCACTATCCCCTTCCCATCTCCTCTCTGCCTTTAAATTCTTCCTAGCATCCTTGGGAACAGGTTCATCCTTGTGTGCTGGTTGTTGTGCACCTCTTCTGCTAGACCTCTCTGTTCAAAGCAGTCCATTCTCCTTTCCTCACTCCCAGGAGCATTCTTCTGGCATGGACAGTCTCCTCCAACCATGACACTCAGGCTGGGGCAGGGGTCTGGCATGATGGACATTTTTCATCCTTATCCATGAAGTTAAAGGAAAACCATCCCAAGCCAGAGTTGTGTGAACTAGTTTCACATTGCTCCTCTTCTGCCCTTCCTCTGGGTCCAGGGGATCCAGGCTGAGACCAGAGGTCCCATATCACACCAGAAACCTACAGGACAGCAGCAGCATCTGTCCCCAGCAGCGTACCCCTGGAGTACCCCAGCCATAACGGGCTGAGCAAGCAGAGGCTGAGCTGATGAGGAGGCAGGGGTGTCTGGGCCATGCAGAGAGTAGACAGGTCAGGGATGAGCTCAAGACCACAAGGCAAAGGCAGAAAGATGCTGCCAGGGTCCATGGGACACTGTACATGGGCAGAGTACTGGCTGCTCTTGTGACACCTGTGATTCCAAACTTGCCACCGTGGAGGCAACTGATTCCCTCGCTTTGTTACGGGGAAATCCTCCCAGCTCTGTCTCAGCTCCTGCTTTTCTAGGACCATTCACTGTGCTCTTTCTACACTTGGGGGTATCCAGCCATGGTCAGATATGGGTGCAAGTGATAGAGGTGCATGCAGGAGCTGAGTTAGCAACCTGGCTGTCCGACACCTGGGTTCTAGCTATGAGTGTCAGATAAATCAATGGCTTAAACCACTAAGATTTAATCCAACTTGCTCCATTTCCATCTCATGATGGAGCTTGACATGGTGCTTTTCCCATTTTTATTTCCCAGCCACTAACAGGACTTGGCACCTCTGGTGGTTTGTAATGCCAGGACTCAGGGTTTTAGGAAGAAACCAGAAGGTTATTTGAGAGCTGATTACCACTCTGCCCTAACAGCTCACAGATAGGGGCTCTGAGGGGCTGGGGACATGCTCCAGGAGCCCCACACATGACCTCACATGTAATGGCAGCAGTCTCCCACCCTGCACTTTGCCCAGGTCCTGCTGATGGGATCCCCAGCGATGGGCGAGCAGCCGCCTGTCCCTTTCCTTGTTGCCCAAGCAGACTGCAACTCTGCTTCTCTGTTTGTTTGGGAAAGGTTTCATGTTCACCTTCTCAAACTCCCAGACAACTGCTCTGACATATTTTCCCTGTCAATGCAAAGACAACACAGTCTGCTAAAACAGCTGCCTGAGCCTCCCGGGTTACTGCGTACTTCGTATTAAAAAGCTGTTTTCCGAGGGACTGGCAGGGCAGTCTCAAGTCCCATGTGGCCCAGACCGGCACTCCAGCTTGCCCCTGGAGAGGCACGACATGTTCCCACTTCCAGACCTCCTTTTCTTGAGATGCTTCTCTCCAGACAACATGGATTAGCAGCTCATACAGCACTGACCGATCTGCTTTTGAAAGCAGGTAACCATGCTGCTTTGCTCTGTACTCACACTAATATTCACCTTTTGTGGCTTTTTTTGGCCACAGCACCAAGCTGATGAAGTGATAGAACTTCTGGCACCAAGCTGGCTCAGAGCAGGGCCAGCAGGAACTCAGAGCCATGTGCAGCAGGGACCTTTGCAGCAATTTACAGAGGAAAACAGAGTTCCTGCAGTAACAGAGTTTGTGGTTGCACTGTAAGAGGGAGCAGTTTGCTGGCCACAGCTCTCCTGCTGCTGTGCCTGCCCTCTCCAAACCTCCATAAGTCTGGTCAGAAGTCTTTTAACTGAAACCTTGAGGTGGAAAATGTGTCCAGAGGCTTCCTCTGAGAGCCATCTCCTTCTCCATGTCCAGGGACATCCAGTAAGAGCCAGGCTTCTCTTCAGAGTGTGTTCATCTCAGAGTAAAGCTCCTCAAGGCCCCTAAAGCAGGACCTTTGGGTTCTCAGATCGTGTATGATCCTGCATTTCAGCCCATGCTGCTCATCAAAGTCATCTCACTGGGATGGCCTGATTGCTCCGCTGTTCAGCATGTCCTGCTGCTTGTGATGGCTCTGCTGTCCACCTCCACTACTCCTTCCAGACCTCTGGTAGTGCCACTGAACAGAGTGGCCAAAAACAGACCCCAGGGAACTCTGTTCATCCCTCCTGGATGCAGTTTCTCATGGCAGCTCTATATTGAATGCTGCTTTACTGCAGTGTGGCATGTCTGCTGGAGCCTCTGCAGGTCCACAGGTACTCTGTGAGAGATGAGTGGCTTGCAAAGGGTGGATATGGAGACAAGCAGCTCCAGAAGCCACTCAGTGGAGCAGAGGACAATCTGCTGGCCCAGTCCAAAAAGACCAGAGAGGAGAGATGTTGTGGTCTGCTGGCCTGAAACACCAAATTTGTGAGAGGTCTCATGAGGAAACCTAGGACAGGTGGAGTAGGGTGCCCAAGGGTCCCAAGATGCACATCAAGCTCTTCATCCACAGTGATCTCAGCCCAGGCTGAAGATGGTGCTGCCTGCCCAACCTGTATGGCTCCTCAGCTTTCACGGATTTGGCAGGTGCTGGTTGCTGCTCACTGCCCCAAAGCCATGCAGAACATGTCCCTGTGTTGCCATTTCTGTGCCCAGACCTCAGCCCAGGCGCGCCGGTGCCTGGCTACTTATGACAGCAGATCTTCAAAGGGCTAGGTGGTGGCCAGAGGGGCTGGCTGTCCTCGAGAAGATTTCCCCAGACTATTCAGGCTCTGACTCTTCCCACCTGCATCTCCCTAGGCAAAGTGGATGTGTATCTGCGTATGAAATTCAGGGATCCAGTTAGGACTGAAATGATTAAAGAGCCTGGAGAATATTAACTTGTTCGCTCATTCATGAGGGAGCTGGGGTGCTTGTACCGAGACACGAGCACACTGTGCTACAGAAAGCTAAACCTGTACCTGAGAAGAAACATGGTATTTTACAGTGCCATAGGGGAATAACGTCTGGAGCTCATTGTGCAGACTCATAGCTTGTACCAAACCTTCAAACAAACCATTTGCCAAAATGCAAAGAATCTCTTTTCTCCACCTGTGAAGGACTGCAATGTGTTTCATGGTCAAAGACGACTTGACCTAGAATGAAAGAGCTGAATTAGAAAGTAGCTATGATTTTGAGAAGAGTTTAAATGATTCATTAAAGGATAAGTTATTGCAGGGTACACAGACCAAGGCAAAACAAGAGTTATTGACTGAGTTAGGCTGACTCCTGAGCTTGCACATGAAATTGCTGCATCTGTGACATACCACTACAGATGCTGGAGAGCTGAAACCACATTATGTGGTTAAACAAATGGTCAAGCAAAAAGGCAAAGCATGGGAAACACTCAGAGACTCTGTGCTTCATATATGTAGTATCCCCATGCTGCAAATGATCCTCAGTTCAGGAACAAATCCTACAGCTAGGACAATGAATTGGGGTAAATGCAGTGCTAATGTGCTACTCAGAGAAAAGCAAAACCTGTCTTCACAACTGTAGATAAAAAGATGAAGCCCACTGAGAATGCAGTAGCACCTATGAAACTGTTTAATTAGGTTAAAGGAAACAACGCGTGAGTTTTGTGTTTCTTCACAAGTGAAGGATTTTGTACAGGGCCTGTAGGGTCTCTCATTTCACAGCAGGATTACCAGAAGCTACTCACAGAGCTGAAACACTAGCAAGGCTTGGTTGTAAAATAAATGTGTCTGAAAGATATCCTTGCTCCCTTCTGCTTTAAAGTGACAGTAACACAGGCGCTCTGTGGAGAAGTCCCTGGTCCGTTGGCACTCAGAGAGAGGGTCTATGTTTATTGAGGAGCATAGATGACACACCTTTTGCATTTTAGCAAATGGAGGACTCTGGCCCTGAAATGGGTCAGGCTCTTGAGGATGTTAGTCATGGGATGCAGTTCTCAAATGAAACCTTAAATGTAGGTGTCTCGTTGTTGAAGTCTTCACCTGCAGTGGTTGCCCAAGGCCCTATCACATCCCCTGCAGATCCACGCCTCCATTTGGTGCCAGCTGTGAATCTGTGGCTGCTGCACAGCATCTGCACATGCCGTCTGCAGATCTGTGGGAGACCCAGATCCTTCTGGGGACACCCCTGGGAGACCAGCAGGACGCCCAGAGCACTTGACATGATGCTGGACACCAGCCGTCCAGTGATGGTAATGAAAGCCCAGGTAGCCAACATGCATGGAAGCAACAAGGTCTTGGTGCTTGAATCTCAAGTGAGTCTTGCCTGGATGTCTTTCAGGAAGGTGCCAAAGACTTCAACACACAAACAAAGCATTGAGTAGGATTAGGTTTTCAGATGTAGCACTGTGCCTCTAGACATCTCCACCTGAGCAGGCTGTCTGGGTGCCCTGGATGCCAAAGCAGGGAGATGGGCCTACCGGAGCACACCCAGCTGGTTTTGGGAGCACCAATTTCCACGGGAGCCTGAGCAGTGAGTTTAGCTTCAGGCTTTACCAAGCAGATCTGTGAAGCAAAGTGAGACTAACCTCATCTTTTGTGCTTGAAAGGAACGGTCCTTCATTTTGTGCAGTTTATTCAGGATGTTCTGTATTACCTGGTGGAGACAGGGCTGGGATCTTGCAGTACTACTTTCAGGGACAGCTACAGAGTATGGGGAGAAGAAACACAGCTTTCCAAATCTGTAATGATTTCCAGGGTAGAATTAAACAGTAATAACAAATAATTGGCCAGGCTGCTTGCCTAGAAGAGAAGATGTATTGACCTTGCTAGCTGACAGAAAGCCTTTGTAAAGCTGGAATTAGTTAAATGCTGCTAATAGATGGAGATTGGAGACAGACACAAAAGTGGCTTCAGAATCAGTATGCTGTGCTTCCTGAAGTATCACAGGTTGGTGTTTGAAAGAGCATCCTCTTGCGGCACCAGGCACTGGGTCATGGACCAGCTGTGGCATCCTGGCCGTTAGTGTTACATGGAGGATGAAGTGGTTGGGAAGTCAAAGACACTGACTGAGGCTGCATCTGCCCTGCGCTGCAGCCACACAAGGCAGCTCTCAAAGGACTCATCAAAATAATGTTCAGCATTGCTAGTGCCTGCTCACCACTCACTGCCTAGGATGTCAGTGAAGAATTGCTTCCCAAACCCTGGTATCCTGAAATGCCTTAAACCAACCTGATAGCAACTAAATGTAATGCTCTGTTTCTGAAGATACGAATCTGGGAACCATATGGAGAGCATCCTTACATGTATGGTGCTGCACATCAGTACAGAGTAGCAGCCCTCCTTTAACCATCTGGGATAAAGATGCATTGCTGCTGCTTGGACGGCTGGACTGCTATTCACGGCCACTTCCTTCCACCCTAAGCTGGACAGTCAAGGTGGAGGGTGCCTCACATCTTGTGTAGGTGAACGGCATCTCTAAGAAGACTCTGTGTTCCACTCCTGCTGGTGTCCTTCATGTGTGCGAGGTGCCAGGTCAGAACAAATTGTGGTGGGGAAGGTGAGAGCCTGCAGCCCCTGTTCTGGTGAGGGGAGCCCCAAACCCTAGAGCTAAACATCAATCCTTGCCTCAGGATGAGAAACTGGAGTAAAAAAAAGGGCTTTTCAAGCTTTCCATCTTTCCCCCCAGTTGCCAGGATCTTGTTTTGGAAACAGCCAGCTGCAGCTGTCAGATGTTTGCAGCAGGCAGGGAGTGCTAAATGAAGCATGGAAACCATCTCCACAAGTGTGGGAAGTCATTCAGATTTAACTATTTGCTGCGGAGACCCCCCAGTACCCATGAGGATAGCACTGCACTGTGAGACATTTGCAAGCACCACACAGAGCGGATCTTTCCCAGGTAGCTTCCTAGGAAGAGGTCATGAGCTTCTCCTCCACATCTGTCCCCATGCACGTGTTAGCACAGAGTTGCACTTTCTTGTGGGCTGGTTAAGTGTTCCCCCGGGAGCTGTCTTCATTAGAGTAATGAACTGCTGCTGCAAGTCGGCTTGCAGATTTGGTGCCAAGGTGTTCACAGCCTGTGCAGGCTGGTGTGGTGTGGAGAAGTTGCTCCCTGCTTTAGTGGAGCTGCAACCTCTGGCTACATTTGAAGGTTACTGAATTTGTGGATAACGGCGTTCTGTGGTTACATCGCCTTGGTTTGATGTTCTGTGGCTGTTTTTTCTCTTTTCAAACATTGTATGACTGAGGGGTTGATGATTCTGAGAGCAGTGCTGGTGGGTGAAAGAGACAGCAGGAATTTAGCAAGGCAATGAGGTGGCATCAGCAGGTGACACTCACCCGCTGCAGAGCCTCCTCAGTGCTGCACGCTCCCACTGAATGCACAGCAACAAGGTGACACACGTGCCCACTGTCATCGCCCACTCGCTATCCTGGCTCTGCTCATCACTTACCCATGCCTGCCACCAGAGACGGACCTGAGGACAGTCCCCAGCACTCTCAGGTGGGATTGCCCTGAGATAACCGGCTTTCAAGGATCTCAGAGACATGGCAACAAAATGAAGTGTACGGCTGGGAGGCCCTCGTTCTTTCATTTGCAGTGTAGGCCCCCTGCCTACCCACACACTTCTCATGGAGGGGATGAAATCAAAGCCAGTCCATGAACAGCAGCAGAGGAGGGCTCGGTGAATCAGTGCCGCTCTGTGGGAGTTTGCTTGGGCCCCCATGCATATGGCAGCAGGTTTGAGGCCCAGGGCCAGCGCAGAGCCTGAGTTGAGGTTGCGTTCCCATACATTGTGTTTTAATCTAGGGTCTTGAGGTTCATCTCTGAGAGGTGTTGAAGCTGTGGCTTCAGGGATGCTGCAGACTGCCCCTGAGGGCTTTGCTGCTGGCCCAGGCCATGGACAGGGAGCACTGCAAGGCCAGATGTGGCTCAGGGACCTTGGGACAAGTGCTGCAGACAGTGACTGTGAGGGCACTTAGGAGTCTGACTGGCGTTTAGGAATAAATCAATTACTGGATTAAAATAATCAGGGAAACTCTTTGAAATGAGCTTTAGAAAACGGAAGTGTTGGTAAATTCACTGCAGAGAGCCATGGGGCAGTAGTGCATCCTTCCCTGCTTTGCCTCTAGCCGCAAAGTACAGAGGGGCAGACACTTTGCTGTCCATGCTGTTTTCCTTCTGGCCACCTGGCTACTGCCAGGCTTGAAACATTCACCTCCTCTCTTGCCATGGTGGACAGTCTGAGTCTGCAGTAAACCAGAAGATTGTGAGCTTAAAAGGGTTTTAAAAAGTGCCAGGATCTTCTACAGCTCTATCAGAGTGAGTTTTAGTTACAGTGAGCAAAGTGTAGAGAGTTAAACTGATAGAAGAGATTAACTCCTTCAGGGTCTGGTGTCTCCTCAAAGCTTTCCTGCATCCCAGCTGCAGCCCAGGCTGCCTGTGGTGCATGTTGCAGGCTGTCCTGCTCTGAGTTGCGCAGAAAAACAGCACACCATCCACAGGGACAAGTGGTCATGAGCCAGCTGCTGCCACAAATCACCTGCTCAGGTATCCCAAGGTCAGGTATCCCAGAGAGATGGTGGTCCACCTGCTACAGGGAAAGTGGGGGAGCAGAGGAGTGCAGGTATGTCCCTGAACAGCCACCTCCTAGAGGAGACCTTTTGGGAATGTGTCCTGTCCTCAGTGCCAACCACAGCAGAGCTTATTTAGACTGGGAAAGGAGAGCTGAGGGGGTCTCAGTAGACATGCACTATATTCTCAGTATTTACATGGGGTTTGCCCTGTCCCTTAGGCAGGCTGCTCTCGGGGACCTCCATACCACACCATGGGGACAGGTCTGTCACTGAGGGGACTCACCAGCAGGACAGAGCCAATGAGATTAGGCTGGTTGAGAGAAATGTACCTGAGGAAACAGCTGAGAGGGCAAAGGGAGGAGAAGGAGTCGAGAGGACCATGAGGAGCTGCCAGCAGCACAGGGAAAGGATCAGTGGGGAGAGAAGGGGAGGGAGAGGAAGAGGAGCTGGGTCACAGCAATAGCTGATGAGGGACAGGGAATGAGTCAGAAGGAGACCACATGTGATGCTGGAGTGGTAGGGATGAGAAGGGGGTGGTGTGGAGATGAGTCAAAAGACGTGGGAGGTGGTAGGGCTGAGACAAGTCAGTTTGTGACCCATCTGCCTGGTAGAAAGGGGCATAGATTGATTTCTAGAGGTTCTCACCAAAAGCTTAAAAAGCACTGACTGAAGCCCCCACTTGGAAGGCCGGGAAATAAATTTTCCTCTCTGAGCTCTTGAGAGTGAGCAAACACTTCTGAGATGAGTGGTGTCTGTTTTGTCTGTCTGTTTGCTGTTTTCTATACCTGTATGACATACTCCTTTTCAAAGTGGTGGGTGGGGTACCAACAAGAAGGGACTTTCTGACTGTGCCAGCTGCTGCGTGCAGGCAAGGGTAGAGCCTTCAGGGAGCAGAGCTTGGGAGGCATGGGGCAGGGATGGAGCAGGGAGGAGAGAGCAAGAGTGAGGTTAGCAGAGAGCTTGCAGCTCCATGGAGTCTGCGAGGCTGCTGGGAAGAGCCATGAGAAGAAACAAGGGACTGTGCAGTGTTGGCTGCCCTGCAGAGGAGCACCCTGTTGGGCTGAGAGCAGATTGGTGGAGGGATCACCTGCAAGGCATGTGGAGGTCTCACTTCAACCCCTTTTCACTTCGTATGCTGAGTTTTCTCGATTTGCAAACATTTCCTATTGTTTCCTGGTGCGGGTCAGCAGTGAAGAAATCCTCTTCCCTGTGTCAAACCACTGTCTTCTGCCCTCAGCGGGCACTGCTGTGGTTCATCAGCCCTTTAATCTTCCTTAGGGCCAGTCGGCGTTTGGAAGCACAGACAGATCTTACCTGGTAGCATCAGAAATGCAGGGAGTGTGCTGCAAAGACAGGGCTATTGGGTGCCTGCCAGTGCAGCGGCGTGCTGTGCCGAGCAGCCCAGGACCTACGGGGAGCAGACGGCTGGGATGCAGCGGGGCATCCTGCGGAAGTTTTCACAGCCATCAAATATCCCCATGAATGCTCACATTCATTTTAATGGCTTTCTTAGCAGCTGGGATTCCCAAGGTGCATAAACCAGTCAAGAACTTCCTGCCAAAACAGCTTTCATTAGAAAAATACTGGCTTGTAACCAGCATGTGTCAGAATGGATTTAACAAATTAATGATAACGATTTAAAAAAAACCCCAACATAATAATGGTGTATCTTGGGTCCAGGGTGGAACTCACCTTATCAGCCTTATCAGGACAGCTGTGCTGGAAAGAAACATTTTAAAATATGTGAGCATCTCTATTGCTTTTTGAAGAATACCCTCCAGGATTCCTATGTGAAAACTGACTGGTTTTCTGTTCATTTTTCCATATTTTTTGCCTCTCAAAAACTTTCAATGGGTACCCTTAGCTTCTTAGAGTGATTTCCAAACTGCATCTTTGAGGTCTGGGGTGTCTTCTGGCCATTTCTTTTCATGTGGCATCCATGTGTGCCACATGGGTCATGGCTGGTGCTGTCTCAGGGTCCTGGCTCAGCCCTGCTGGTAGAGTGGCATTCCTGGGGCATGGACATTCGGAAATGCAGGCGTGTGGAGCATCGAGAGAACCCTACTGGTGTGAAGGTGTGGAGGGTAGGGCTGAGAAAGTTTATGTTTTAAAGTATGGTATGGTTCCTGGAGGTTCCTCACAGCCTCCTTCAGCTTCTGCTCAATTCGAGTGACAGACTGAGCTGGGGGTGACAGTGATGTCCCTGCTCATGGGATGCCTCTGGGTGTCCCTGTGTTGTCATCCTCACCTGGATAAGAACAGCAAGTGGATCATAATTTCCATTTCTTGTGCAGTCGGAAAGGGCTTGTGAGCACTGTGAGAGCTGGACTGTGACACATAGAAAGAAACCATTGATATTTGAAAGGAGAAGACTGCTGCAATGGGACCATGCTCCTACCATGGGTCAACTTGGCTTTTTCCCTTCAGCCTGTCCATGACCCCAGCTTCTGATCAAGGGGAACAAGGAGTCTTCTTTGTATTTTGCCTCTTTTCTGAGCTGTAGCAGGAAATACCCGCCGGAGAGGGGAAGTCTCAGTTTTGTCAGACCTTCCTCACCTTTCCCTGATGAAGGGGATGCTGCAGCCTGGGAATGGGCAGGACATGCCCCAGGTCACACTA
This sequence comes from Mesitornis unicolor, assembly GCF_000695765.1. Taxonomy (NCBI): domain Eukaryota; kingdom Metazoa; phylum Chordata; class Aves; order Mesitornithiformes; family Mesitornithidae; genus Mesitornis; species Mesitornis unicolor. The sequence goes on from NW_010156156.1 coordinate 15,424, forward strand.
GTGTGCCTTTGTCACTACTTGTGCTCATGGACAAGTCCAGAGCATGCAGAGGGCTGTCTACTGCTCTGGCTCTAGATGTCTGTAGATCCCACTGGTCCACGTTGCAAGTGGTGTTGGACTCTTTCCTGGATGGACACCAAGGCCAACTTCTCCATCCACTGTCAGACACAGGAGCTGGCTGCCAGGGCAGGCAGCACAGCTCCCAGCAGGGACGCTGGGCATGTCTCTGCTGCACACTGGTGGGGGTTGATCATCGTGAAGGACCAACATTGACTTCTCATGGGTGTCTTAGGATGCAGCACAAGCCTACACCTGATCATGTGTTCAAGTAGAACACACTGCACACTGCGGCTAAACTGCAGGTCAGCTTCATCTTTCCATCCCACTGCCAAGCACCAGTGAACTGGATAGATATTTCTTTGAGAGGTCACAACAGCCTGCTCTGGCTGCTTTCCTAGGGCACAAGTTCAGATACTGATCCACCAATGATCCTGCAAATCTGCCCGGCCTCCATCACACCAAGATACAGCTGATCAGAAATCCTTGAACAGCTGGAGGGCTGGCATTGTACATGGCAGGACACATCTGTCCTTGAGGTTTTAGAAGTGCATGAGTGCAAGTTCAGCTTGCATCCCAGAGGAGTAGAGCTTCAGCAGGAAATGCTGCTTTGAGCTCTGTGCTCTTCCCTGTGCAGCTCAGTCTCTGCAGACTCAATCTCTGCAGAGCATCATTCCTGCAAGGGTTCAAATTCCCAGGTACTTACCCTTGTTCTCTTGCTCTCCTCTTGGGTGCCTGTTTTGCTGTTTTGCTGCCAAGATTTACAGCCCCTCTCTCCAACCCAGTAATCAGGATATGCTTGCAGCTCCTCTCTGCCTGGCTGCTTCACCGCCGTGACTCCTGTGTGCAACTCACGTCCCGGGTTTAAATCTCCCTTTAAGCACACACCTGTTTTCTATTGCTGTTGCGGCATGATTTTAACTGTGTATGTATTACATGTCTTTAAAATTTATGCAATTCATTTTTTTATGTGCAGAGCTTTGCGATAAGCTATGAAAGGTACGCTATAAAAATGTGTAATTGCACTGTATTTTTTTTTCTCGACACATGGCAAAAAATGTATTTTTTCGAGGGAAATATGCGTTGGGGGAAGGGAGGAAGAAGAGACGAGAAGCAGCAACGATCGATTCAGCAGAGACAGAGTGCAGAGCTGTCCTGTTATGCATTCACCCAGGGTGTTGCAGAAGGGTTTGCAGACAGCCGTGCGCAGGGCTGCTTGCTCTACAGAGCATCTCCAGCGGCAGCGAGCCGTGAGCTGACGCTTCAGCGACTGACCCTCTTGTTAGTGCCCCTGCTCGCTCCCCGGTAAATCACTGAGCCACATCCTTCCTCATCCTAACGGGTGGAGATAAGAGCTTAGTGCAGAGGTTAATTGGACTATGAAGAAGCAGCTTCACTCACTGTTATTTCTCTGGTTAGGAAGGGCTGTGTGGGCAGGCCAGGGATGGCAGGGGGTGCCCAATCTGGGGGTTGCACAGAAACACTCCAACATGGTGCAGAGAAGTGAAGCATCAGGTGAAGGAGTAGAAGTTGCTGTGGTCTGCAGGGGCAATAGGAAGGTTCATCTCTCCTGATCTGTCTATGAAGTGCTCAGCTCCATAAATAGGAGCCAGTGGAACAGTGCTGCTGTAAAGGGCCCTTAGACCCATTCCTGATGAGAATGCTGTTGCAGAGATTGGCAGTATCAGCCTGGCTCGCCGCCATTCCCACATTCATCCTGGGGAATCAGGGCTCCTTCCAGCATGGTCATCCTGATCGTGTCCTTCTACCTGCTTTGTGACTGGGAGGCCAAAATGGCTACACCTAGAACTGGCCTGATGTTGGAGGTTTAAATCTCTCAGGTGAAGTGCAGGTCCAGGAAGAACTGAGGTTACTGACACCTCTCCCTTCCCTGCTTGTTGCCAGGCTGTGGTGTCCCAAGTACAGGGTTGTCCCAGGGCTGTCAGATACATGGTTATCTTCCAGCATGGGGAGGGGGAGGAGATCAATCATTAACAGTGCATTTTGCTGACTGCTACCAGCAGATGGTACCGGCAATTTTCACTTCTCTGCCTGCTTTAACATATTGAATTACTAACCAAAGAAAACAAAACATAACCCCCTCTAAACATACAAACACCAACAGCCAAACAACCTCTGAAGAATAGGTGAAATGTCTTTGCAACGGGCATCTGCTCTGGCTTGTCGAAGTGAGAATCAGCGACTTCCCCGCTCACACTCTCTCCCCACACCAAGGCATGTGCTGTCTTGTCCAGTCTGGGCTCTCAGCTCAGTGAAAACCCAGCAACTTTCCAGGCAGGAACAGCTTTTGGGAGGGAGGGACTGTGATTCACAAATGGGGCTGTCATGGCAGCTCATAGGAACCGGGGAGTATGCCTGTAGACGACTGAGAAACCTATTGACCCCTCTGTCTTCTCTGCTTCTGCTCTGCTCTGCTGTGTGCAGCCAAGGAGCATCCTTACTGGGAGCTCATCCACTCCACATGGTTCCTACCCAATGCTCCTTCTGTTTAAACAGGAAAAAGATGAGAGTCACGAAAGCAAAGAGCTCTGCTGAGCATCCATCTCACACAACCACAGTCTCCCCAGATCTGCCCAGAGGATGCTGCTCTTGTAATCCCTGCCCATCTCCTGCCTCCAGACCAGGTTGCATTGCTTCCCCGCTGTACCCTGGTGTGCAGGTCCCAGGAGAGGTACCACAATGAGCAAAAGTGTTCCTGCCTTGGGGACAGAGCAAGTAGCTGGGTGGGAAGGATGGAGCAGAGCCAGGCGGCAAGGCAGTGCTGGGTACTGCTGTGCCACCACGTGGTAAAACATTTTCACTCTTTTCGAGGACAAGAAACACTTATTTGGCCTCACAGAGAGGTGGTTGGAAAAACGATGAGCTCTAAAAGCCAGAACCGTGTTAGAAGACCAGGAATGAGGCGAAATATTTACCAATTAGTCAGCGATTTCACTGTGGTAACCTATATTACCCAAAGTGCACTCAGAATGCATGTGAGAAGACAAGATCTGGTCAGTCTGGATCAGATGGGCCCTTGCATGGATTACTCATGCATAATCCCTCCTTGCTTCGGAGAGGTTCCCTGGGCTCGGCCCATCCACACCAGGGCTCTGCGATGGCAGACCAGGACTCTGCAAATGCCCAGATGAGGAGCAGGGGACAGTCCATGCTCTGGCCGCACACTCATGCTTGGTGGCTGTGGCATTGCTTTACCTGTGCCTGTTCTCCAGTGCACTCCTTAAAGAGCAGCTACTGCTGCGAGTGTGACAGGACCACCAGTGAGATGTCCAGCCCTTTGGGGATGGAGGGTAGCGTAGCCACAGGGAGAGGAGAGATGCTGGCATGTTCCAGGTCTGTGCCCTTCACAGAGAGTCTCAGGGCACCAGACCCCAGTTGCACCCTGTCATGATTTTCCCCATTGCTGAAAGCAGCTGTTTATACTCTTGGTGTTGCTCTAAGAATACTTCAAAATTCAGGCTCAGCCTGGCACCTGTCTCTTCTCTGCCCTAGACCAGCTGTACCATTTGGGTTGCGATCTCCTAAAGGCATGTCCATCACAGTGACCTTCTGAAACCCCAGGGCAGTCTGGCCACAGGAGGAGAGGCCAGGACTTCTCCTTCATGCAACAGCATCACCTCTAGTGCCATCATCTCCTTCACCGGAAAAGGGTCTGCTGGGGTGCTGGGACAAGCTGTGTAAGCCATGCCATGGGGTATGTGTAGGTGGGGAGGCAGACCTGGTTTCAGCTCTAGGGGAGTTGTGGGGGTCTGCAGAAGGTGGGTGCTCCTCTGCTTTCCTGCCTGTGTACCAGCTGGGACAACCTCAGGACAGTAGGGGTGTGCTGGGAATTGCACATCGTGGCCAGTGTGCAGGGTGTGCTTGCTCTCATTGCAGAGCTGTCCCTTCTCCATGCATAGCACCACAGACATCACCTCTTCTGCTGTCCAAAATAACTCACAAATTACCAACCAGCAGATTTTTTTTTCCTGTCCCAGTGTTCCCCTAAGCCATCCTCACATTTCACAGGCAGTGTAAGAGTGAGCAGAAAAACTCTCCTCTCCCTTCCAGGCAGATTTCCTTGATGATGTGCATCCCTCGAGAGAGGTTGTAAACACTTCTGAAGGGGCAAGGCTAGCCTGGAGACAGGGCTGTTTTATTTTCTCTCTGCTGCATTCCCTAGGAGGACTTCACTGCTTTTCGCTTGTGCTTCACTCACTCTGTTAGATCTTACTGAAAAACTTCAACCAGCAAGATGCAGCTTGATTAATTGTTCATAGGGATGAACAGGGATTGTTCAGGGATGGTCCCTATATGTTTTGTATCTGTAATATATGAGCTACGCCTTCTCTATTTGTGGAATAAATGCAACCCAACAACAAGTTATAGAGGCAGGAATTTCCCTCAAGTAATAGCAGCAATATGGTGAGCAATAAAACACATTAGAAAAAAAACTTGAAAGCTATTAGTCAATTTTAGCTGCATGAAATTTTGGTCATACAGCTCTTCACTCCTGGTAATATCTTCTCTTAAGTGCAATAGAGCTGTGATTGCCTTCTACTGTCTCCATATGTAGAAGATTGCTTCTTCAGGAAAAGATCTAATGGGCATTTTAATATCTATTGTGTTGTACAGGCAAATAACTTGCAAAGGTTTGAACTGTCCTGACAGCTACGACCAACAACAAAAGGGAAAGCTCCACTCTGACCAAATACAGGCACTGTGGCTTGTAACGTTTCTGTCACACTAATATTCTTTGGCTCATTTATCTTCTGATCCACCCTGGGGTCTAGGACCTCCTGGTCACAAGCCAGCAGACATCTCCCATTTGTTTCCTCACTGGAAGCTGAACCCTTTAATCCTTAAATAAAATGCAAAGAAAAAAATCCTCTGAAAGCTGCCAAAGCCATTGCTGATGCAAGTCAGCATCAGCTCTGAACGGAAGGGAGGGGTAAAATGCTGCACGGTTCATTCACTGGGGCCAGCCGTGGGACTCTTGCTCTCTGGGCTCCCACACACACCCCTGGGTCTGTGCTGTACGAGTGCCCTGCAGCACCCACCCGGGTTGCCTCTGTCAAATGAACCTGAGTTGTAACTCTTCCCTGCGACATCCTGCTGTAAAGACACCCAGCCTGCTCACTTCCTCCTGCCCAGCAGTTACTGCTGGTCCCCTACAGCAAGCACAGGGGAAGCACAGCCCTTGCTTGACTCTTGTAAAGGGCTTGGTTGAGCCAACCTTGGGTAACGTGCACACCCATTCCTGGGGAGTGAAGTGATTGCTGCCTGGTAAATCTCCTTGGGGTTTATCTTTCTTGCTACTAGACAAGATTAACCAAAATTATAATCGAGTGCATGCAGCAAAGTGCATGATTGGGCATTTGATTACAAAATTGGAGTGACAAAAAGGCAAGGCTCACAAATCCGAGCCTGCCTTTGTTGCTAACTCTTGCTGCAGGGCTGAGCACCCTTGCTCCAAATCCCATCTCACAAAAGAAGAACCAAGACTAGGGGTGCTATTTGCATCCTTTCTATGCAAAAAGAGCACAGACCCTGTTCTCTGGAATCCCTCATTTTCCCCCGTCTTGCCTCTTTCTTTATTTCACAAAATGTGGCAGCACTCCTGTTTTCCTCTCTGGAAGAGTGAAGATTTCACTGTATACCTGTCCTCAAAGATGCCCCACACATTTTAACTGAGACCATTCCAGGATAGTATATACCATATCATACAAAGTTTTGGTTATATAAGGTTACTTTTGACCTTATGACAGCGGCACTGCACTACTTCTGCATGGGTACCACCTGGGACACACCATTTACGCAGATGACTGATGTCGTAACACAGGGTTTAGGCAATAAACACTCTCCTCCTGCCGTGTAAACGGTGCTCATTTGGGAAATGTCACCTCTGCTATTTAAAGCATTTTTTTGGATCACTGCATTATTCTTAAGCCTGTCACCATACTTTATAAATCAGAGAAGAGGGTTTTATTATACAAACATCTCTCTTTTTTTAACTTTTCCGTTTCCATATCATCCCTGGTATTATGTACAGATTAGACACGGCACATCTCCAGGGATGAGACAGATACAAGAATGGGGGTGCATGCTCTCTGCAGCCACCCCCTCCTCCCCAAATAAACTGTCACTCGGGGTCCCTCTCACCATGCGTCACTGAGAAAGCTGCCTCCTCTTTGTCTCCGGTGATGCTGAGTCAGTCACTCTCCTCCCCGCCTGGCCATACCAGACGGCATGGCACTGTGTGCACAGCAGACCTGAGGAGAGCTGTGCACGGTGTCAGGATTGTGCTCTTGGCCGGTCTCTTGCTCCTGATGTCCCCATCCTGACGAATCTCATGTTACCCCAGGTCACCACCTGCCCCCGTGCTGGGCCAGCTTTGCTCACTCCTGGAGAAGAGCCATGCCATGGAGCCCACTTAGACCCGTGCTCCTGCCCACATGCCTAGGTCTGTCTCCTGTCAGAAGGAGGCATTAATACTCACTTCAAGGGAGCACAGACCTCTTCTGGGTGCCATCCCTCATCCTCCCCCACTCCTCTGGATCTGCAAGAACAGCAGGTCTTAGTGCATGGCAGCCGCTGGTGCTGGATGCTTGCAGGAGGTGAAGATGAGAAGCCTTGTCCTTATAGCTACTCTCCATAAGCCTCGAACAAAGAGACAACCACAGTGGCCTTAAAGCCAAGTCTGGCCCTTGGAGACACTCCAGATTTTGAGGCAGAGCATTTCATTGCTGAAAATAATCTCACTGGGAGCTTCTGGGTGCTGAAAAGTGGCTAGCATATGATTACTGAGTGATGCTGGGTTAGGTGACAAGTTCAGTTTTACATACTTTCCATTGAATGTTCAGGAGAGGTGTGAAGATGCCATGTCACAGAGTCCATGGGGTATGTGGGGCCCTGTAGGGTCTGTTGGTTTTGTTGACCTGGTGAATAGGTTCATCCATATTCAAAACTTGTGGCGTGTTGCTCTATGCCTTATTCCATCTTAGTCTGAAAGGCACACTCTCAGGAAAAGTCCACTATGATTTCTTCTCTTATTCACAACTAACTCTCAAATTCACTGTTTCTTCATAGAATATAGGTTTGGAAAGAATACTAAATCGTGGTCTTGTTCATCTCTTGGCACAGGGCAAGATCATCCGTCTGCTCTCATGGGGCTAGGGTGAGCTCTGGCCAACACCAGAACTGGAGCCTCCTGACCCCGCTGTGAAGAGCGAGGGGCCTGCGGGGCGATGGACGGGTGCAGCAATGCAGACATCACCCCTGCATTCCCCTGCGGGTGTCATGGGCTGTACCCTTGGTCCAAGGGCTCTGATAACCTTGTACGGAGGGTGTGGAGGATGAAGATGTGTCCTGTGACCACCCGCAGCACCAGGCTCTTGCTGTGTGCATGTGCCAGCCCATGTGAAAGCATTCCCTGGCAGCTCCAGGAAATTGCTTGCTTGATTTGGTCCACTTTCTCCGACATGGACAAGGGCAACACAGAGACCCTGTTCAGCTTGAGCCTGTGTCTCCTAGGAACAAGCTAATTTTCCTCCAAAGATAAGGCTGCAGGGTTCAGTGTAATTAGGTGGCTGTGCAGATTACCTAATTGCTCACTCCTGCAGGAGGATGCTGTGGTACAGTGTGAGATGGACTGAGCTTGGAAAAGCAGAGTGCAGTCACTATGTGACGGGGGGTGGTTGGGGTGATGCTGCTCATGGGGCAGCACGGGCACTGGGAGAACTGGCAGGAGGTGGCTTTTGCGGGCCCTGTCAGAGTCTAATTTATACAAGTTAATTATGAAGTATAGCCTTACATGAGGTTAACATGAATGACAGACAATTAGTGGTGGGGCTGCTTGCTAGGTCGTGGCTATGACATCCTCTTGCAGATGTTTCTGCAAGTGCACAATAATTTGTCAGTGCAAGTTACACAGTGTTACAACAGGCAACAAAATCTGTGTCACAAATGTAAGCAGCAGGCACATATTTATTAATGGGCTTATCCATGGAAATAATGCTGTTAGCGTGAGGCAAGTGTCCAGCTCTTCTCAGCAGAACAATTTACAGGGGCAAAAAATTGAATTTTCAGTTAGTCCAGTCTGGGTGTGTAATTCCAAAAAGTAGTTCATAATAACACTGTGTGTAGCTGACCTCTGGGACTCATCAGTTTTTTTGGCATTTTCAACAGTTTCAGCAGCGAGTAAACAGCAGACGCAGGATACCAGCGTCCCTCGGCCCATTCCCAGCCCAGGGCTTGCTCTGGAGGATGAAGGTGGTTGTGGTCACCAGCTTTAAAGAACAGAGCAGAGCTCACAGTTACTATTGCAGAGCTCCTGAGAAAGAAAAGGTGGCACCAGAGCCACCACCTCTGACAGAAAGGCAGCACACGTAGGGCATGGGGTATAGCAAACCTGAGTTCAGTCTCACCTGAGCTTCTGGAGCTGACACCCACACCTCCTGCCTGATGGGACATGCTAGCTTCAACCTCACTTCTCTCCCAGGATAAAAAAGGCATTGACCATGATTTCAGTACTTTTAGTGTGAAGTCTCAGAATATCAGAGATTGCATTTTTAAAATGACACTGGCACACAGAAGGCACTCACGATGGAAAAGGCTGTGACCAGGTGTTGGGGAGGTCCAGTCCAGTCAGTATAAACATGCATCCCAGGACGGATTAACCACCTCAGGCTGGCACCTCTCAGTGATGTCCACCTGTAGGTAACACAGCACCCAGACATCCATACATGAAGGCAGATGCAAAAGGCGGGGACCTGGGCTTGGGAGAGGACAACAGACTGCAGCCCAGCTCTTGTACAAAAACAAACGCACTCATGCATTGCAACAGGGCCAGGATTATCAGGCAGTCCAGACATCTGCACTGGACTGCTCACTCCTGCCTTTCGCAGCAGCATCCCTCTTCTCCGTTAGCAGGAGCATCCTTCCTCCCACCCCTGTCTGCAGAGACTCTGCCCCATCTCCTGGGGGGAGCAGCCAGTCTCCTGCGGGACAGGTGCCCGGGGAGGCTGCCTCATCCCTGCACTCCAGCTGTCGGTGGAACATGGGCTGATTTAGGGAGATGGCTGCCCATTTCAAGAGCCTTACTACAAACATCCGCTCTGCTTTTATGCAGCAGATAAAACAAAGGAAGGAAAGGAAGGGTGTTGCCGATCTCTTGTCGTAGGGAGGCTCGTCCCCAGTGCACACAGTGTCATGCTGGACGGGATCTGGAGCAGTCCCCAGACACCAGCCTGCCTTTGGAGCATCACTGCTGGGTGCTCTGTTACTCCTCTGCTACCTCTGTTAATTGGCTTTTCCCTGCCTTCTCCATCCCCTTTCTTCCCGGTGATCGGCAGGGAATGGAAAGGCAAAGCTGACTGAAGCTGACAGGATTTCTCCTTAAAAAAAAGGAGAGAAAGCTTGCATTGGCTCCATCAAAGACTTTTATTAAAGCCACATGGGGAAAGAGCTGCCCTGTCAGACAGCTTTCTGTATTGAGAAAACATGAAAGAAGCCAACAGCTATAATCAGCTCAAGAAATTTATTGCATTTTTGACCCTGATGTGGTCGTGAGCTGCTCAAGATTTCTTTGAAGGTGTTGCAGGTTTATTGATTGTGAAAAATGTCAATGTGTCACATGCCCAATTAACTTGGCACTTCTTGCAATCAATAGCTTAATTGTCTACTCTTTAGAGAGGCCTTTAATTTAATTAACCCCCTCCTCCCCCCCCGCTTGTTTTCCCAGCTAACATGTTTTAAAAAATAGTTGATCTGGGGCCTGTGTTCTGTTAGTAATGTAGAAGACGAAGGACAGTAGATTTCTCATAGAGATGCAACATCCATTTCCAAGGGCCTCTATACGTCAGCTCACTGGGAACAACTGAAGACCAAGCAATGAAGGTGCCTTTTTGTCTTGTTCATTGCCTGTCTTGTCCTTGCCTCTTCCTGGGCACCAGGAGACGAATCCTCTTTAGCAGCAAAAAACCATGAGAGAGACACCTGGCCTCTATGGGACCATAATGAAGCTGACACCAACAGACTGCCAGTCAAGGGCATTTGGAAGTGAAATACTTGGTGCCAGTTTTGGTTTTTTAGCCAATCCAATGAAGTTTCATGGAGCTGTTGGTGCGTTGAGGTTGTTGAGTTAATTTGGGCATTCTTGCTGGGCCGTAGTTTTTATTAGTACTTGACAAATGGGTATGGTCCATTTGAGTGGAGCATCTCCCTTATGAGGAGCGGCTGAGGGAGCTGGATCTCTTTAGCTTGGAGCAGAGGAGACTGAGGGGAGACCTCATTAATGTTTATAAATTTGTAAAGGGCGAGTGTCAGGAGGAAGGAGTCAGGCTCTTCTCTCTGATGTCCAATGACAGGACAAGGGGCAATGGTCCCAAGCTGGAGCACAGGAGGTTCAACCTGAACATGAGGAAAAGCTTTTTCACTGTGAGGGTGACAGAGCACTGGACCAGGCTGCCCAGAGAGGTTGTGGAGTCTCCTTCTCTGGAGACATTCAAGGCCAACCTGGACGCATTCCTGTGTGACCTGGTCTGGGTGGTCCAGCTCTGGCAGGGGTTGGACTGGGTGATCTTTCGAGGTCCCTTCCAACTCCAAACATTCTGTGTTGGCCTGATTATCCTGAGTTTAAAAACTGTCTAACTGCAGATCTCGGGATGTAATTGTTAGTGCTACATCAGCCTTCAGCGCAGTCATTTCTAATTGTGTCCCACAGGTATCTCCCCTGTATCTTTATTTTATTCTGTATCTTTAACAAAGAAATCAGAAACAGAAAATCATTACAGATAAAGTTTGAAGATGACACTGAGAGACTGCTGAAGCAGTAAATAATGACAAGAGTGGGGTAATCAGGTGTTGTTGTTTATATCACTTAGTAAATTGGAGGTGATAAAACAGCCCCTGGTTTAATGCAGCTAAATGCCAGGTAATAAATGGGGGGAACCAGAAATATACGTTACGTTTGCAGGGTGGGGGAGAGGATGTGGTGAAAGCAATGTCTCCAGAAAGATCCCCAGTTTGTGATGGAAATCCATCAGGATTATGAGCTTCTCATTTGTTGCTGTGATTAAGACTGGAGGTGCAATATGTAGAGGTAGACCAGCTTGAAATTTAATTTCAAATAATAATATAAAAAAGAATTATTGAAAAATAACCTGAAGGTAATTGTTCTCAAGAATTTATTCCCCTCCTTTATTCCCCCCTTATTTTTGATTAGCCAAAGAAATGGTCAATCTCCCAAAATCTGATAGTTTGATAGTATTATTTGGGAAGATTGAGAGACTGGAAATCAAACTGTAGCTGGGAAATGTTTGCTTTTCCTTTATGGCCAGCTGTATTTAAATACGAGATCAAAGATATTAAGTGGAAGGCAGCAGAGCTGTTTAAGTGGGGGCTGCTGTCCTCAGGGAGCAGAGGCGTAGGCAGCAGCATCCACACTTACCCCTTGATCTCAGACCACTGAGGGGAAACCCTTAGAAAGGGGATTAAGAGGGAGCAAACAACCCGCTACCCCTTCTGTCAGCCACGGACCTCTTGAGAGAGAAACTACAGGGAATCCAGCATCTTCTCTCTGGCCCAGCACACTCTTAATTGCTTAACCAAGAAAATCCAAACAGCAGGAGCTGCTGCATTTCAGTTGCTGCTGGAGGCCCTCATCCAGCAGACCAGGTTTCACTCCTTTGCAACCTTTCTGGTGGTCTCTGGTGTGTCCTTGTCCCAGCTCAGGGTCTCCCCCTCCAGATAATGGCTTAGTTGTGACCCCTGCCCAAGACCTGCTGGACACCCATCTCTCCCTTCCCCTCCCACACCAGTGCTGGGAGCTTTCTGGACTGCCAGCTTTTCCTGCAGCTTGCATGTCTCAGCTCCATCATGGGAGACTCCTGCTGTCGTGGGCCAGGAGGACTTGGATGAGGCTGGTCCCAGAAGAGCATTGCTCTGGCTTTGGCTGTCTCCCACCTGCCCAAGCACCTGGAGAGCCCACGGATGCTCTGCAGGAACCAGAACTGATGTCTTCAGGCATCCGTGAACCCACCTCAGCCCTGGGGCATGGAACAGTCATCTGCCTTGGGCACACAAGGACACCTGTGCTTGGGAGCCCAGAGCCCCTTCATCCACCCTCAGAGGCACTCAGCTTGGGAAGCATTTTCTCAGCAAGCACCCACGTATGCTGCAGACACCTACAACACAGCTGCTGGCAGGGGAGGTGCTGCCTGGCTTTCTGCAGCCACCAAGTGATTAGCGTGTGTCCCAGGAACCGGTGAGGCTTCATGCAGTGCCCTTAGCAGCTCATCAGGATTCATGTACCCACCATGAACCAGCTTTGCTGCTAGGTTGTATCCCAGTGCAGGGTTGGATGCTCACTGCACCCTCAGAGCAGTGACACCTCGTGATGTCTCATGGACAGCATCTCCTTCACTGGGTGACATGCTCTGCTGTGCAGAGCCACAAGGTTCCTCGCAGTGCTTTGCTCTGCGTGGGCCACACTATGGAGTAGGTGCTTGGCTCAGGGCTTGGTGAAGTGTCTGAGCAAGGGCTAGGCTGGGTGCTGCTGTGCTTGGATGTCACTTTGGGATTGCACAGTCCTGCTGTGCACTCATGGCTTGCTCTGGACCATGGCAAAGACAGTCTGTTTAGTAAAGTGCCCAAGGGCAGCCCTGCTATAAAACCACTCCCCAGCTGGCTCTATGAGCCCAAACAGTGGCTCATCCTCCCTGGGGTGATTGTCATTGTGATGGCAGGACAATCTCATGGCACAGCCAAGCACTGCCCAAACATGAAGGAGCGGGCAGCACTGTGACAAAAGCCATGGCTTCAGAGGTGCTAATGAATTTATCTGAGTCTGAGGCAATGCTGATGAGCTGGCTTACACAGCCACCTCAGTCCAGGGAGAGGGTGGTGTAGCATCGTCTGGGCAAGGCACGGGTCCAGTCTGGATGAAAACATGGAGATGGTCATAGGAGAAGCAGCTGAATGAGGCTTCTGGAGCATGTGGCTGTGGATGGCCTCACTGGCAGATGGAGAGGGTGAGCACAGATGAAAAACATGAGCAGAGCAGTTGACAGGCAATTAATATTAATGCACCGTTCCCTAGGCTTCCCTTAAACTAACAGGCTATGAACAAACGGCACCTGGAGTAAACCACCTGTAAGCAACCCACTGCCTGTAGGGACTGTCCCAAAGCACCTCCAAATGGCTGCTACCTGCCTGCTCTGCCTCTAACAGAAGCAATGATTTTGCTGATCCCTTGAGTGGTCTCTTAGGACAGATTTCACCAGACTGGCAAAGGCAAAACTGTGAAGACTTTACTGCTGGTTCTTGCCTTTCAGAGCTGCATCTGCCTGTTAATAAGAAACTTACAGTACATCTACAGCAGCCTGCTGTTGTCTGGGCTTCTTCTGTTCTTAAAATCAGTGCTTTTCTGTGTGCACAGAGCTCAAAGGCTTGTCTGAGCTTGGGGGCCCCAGCACAGGTCCTCTCCTAGGAAGGGGTGGTCTCACGGTGTATTCCCCAAGAAGTACATTGACCTCCACTGAGCAGCACCAAGCGAAGGAGCAAAGCAGGAAAGACACCGGAAGGAGACCTTCAGTCATGTTTCCAACCAGACTGTGTGGACATCTCTACTCCTGCACAGTGGTGGTGGCTGTGCAAACCCCAAATTCAAGCAAGCTCCAGCTCCAGCTGTACCTGTAATGAAGACATTCCTTGCAAGCGCAAGGAAGAGCTCCTGAATTTAGTCTGGTGCCAGCAGACCACAGGATCCTCAAATTTTGCTGCTGAGTGGCCAAAGGGACCAAAAACCATGGAGGAGAGGGTGTGAGAATGAGATGGGAAGCAGTCAGAGGTGACTGTCTGTATCCAGTCAGGAGGAAAAGGTTTTCCAGGGTGCAGGGACCTGATGTGGCTTCTTGGCACAGAGGAGAGCTTCCAGAATACCCAGAGCATGCAGACAAGCTGGGGTTGGGGAGGGTTGTAGTGAAGTCTGATGTGACCTTTCTGATCCTGAGAGGGTCAATAAGCTGTAGAAATCCATGCTCTGCGGTGCTTCATGCATGTCTGGGGATGCCACGTCAGCGGGAGCAGTGGGAAATCCTCACCAGTTCTTCTCTGACAAGGAGCTTTGCTCCCCATGCGTCCCCTTCCCTACTTTCCTCAAGAGCTGGGTTTCCTCAGAAGATGCCAGCTCTCTGATTTCTAAGGATTAAAGCTCCCGGAGCCAGCACGCATCACATGTTCTTCGCACGGCTGCTCCCAGCAGTGATTCATCACCCCCTGCCCACCTGGGGCTGCTGGAAAATCTTCGCAGAAAGGTCGCGGGCTGCCTTTCGGGAGCCAAAGTTAGCTCTGCGCGTGTGCGTGCATGCGGAGAAGCATTCCTCTGCACATATGGTGGGATATATCTGCTGAATGGACAGGCCCACCACATTTCTCCAAGCTTCCTGAGAGCAGAGAAAGCGGGTGGCTTCGGAGCTAAATGAGATTGTCAGCCAACATGAGGGGCTCCATGGCTTCCTCCAGAAAAAATAAAAAAGACAGTGTCTGCTTCATGAATGCTGTGCTCTCTTTCTCCTGATGGGGGAAGGTGTCATGCCTATTCATTTCGAGGTGTTGCCGTGACTGCGGTGGCGAGGGGCTCTAGGCTGCAGCAGAGAGTGCATGGGAGAGCAGGACTGGCACAGTGCCTGACTCTTTGAGCATCCAAAACGGCTTCTTCTGCCCATGTCTTAGGTTGAAAGAAACATTCCTGGTTGGACACCAACTGTGGGCCTACATCCTGGGCTGTGATCTCTTGCTGTCCTTTGCTTTTGGCTGGTTGCTGCCCATCCTCTGACTCAGCCTTTTCCTATTCAAAGACATTACAATATTTCCCACCTTGCAGGGATTAGGCACGGCTATTTGAAAAGAGTACTGGGTATGAAGAGAGCACTTTAAACTCTTGAATAGGCCTTGAGTACCTATAAGAGTAGGATGTGAGAAGGACTCCAGGTTAACCAGTCAGCGCGGAGGTGGGCACCCTTGTTTTAGCAGGTTGCAGCCTGCCTCCCTGTCAGTTACCCTTCATAGACGAGCTCTTTAGTCTTATTTCCAGAAAAAAACCCACAACTGATTGTTATCTTAGAACAGGTTCTTGCTTCAAGGCAGTATCTCTTAGGCAGAATGCTTTAATTTAAAATTTGTAGTGTAGAATCCCCCACAGTCCTTGGTAAATTAGTTCCAAATCTCCGTGTTAAGACTTCCGTGCCCTATTGCTAGTTTCAGTGTGGCATCGCTTTGTATCTTGTTAGATCTTTGCTGGTTTGAAGAGCTCTGGGCTATCGGATTTCTGCTCCCTGAGCAGGCAACTGCAGATAATGATCAAGTCACTCTTGACCTTCTCCCTGATAAATGAAGCAGTAAGAGCCTGTGACCAGTCCTCCCGATTCCCTCCTGCGCTTTTTGCAGTTTATCAGTGTGTTTTTGGCATGGGACACGCTGTTCCAGCTGTGGTACTCACAGGCACAGACCCTTTCCTTGTCCTTGCTAATTCAGAGTAGCCATTTGCCTCTTTGGCTTCATACATGGAAATCACTCTGAACTAATTGCCTGCCAGTTAGTTACCCCCAACTTCTTCCTAATATGAGGCTCCCCAGGAATGACACGCCCTCATCCCCCCAGTATACCCAGTCTGAATTATTAATTCCTATGTGGGTGCTTTCACATTTGGGCATTTTCTCAGTCTCATTACCAATTTTTTTGAGTGCTTTAGGGGTTAACCTATTCTCTGCTGTTTAACCAGCCCTTCTGGTCTGCGTGCGGCTGTGCACCTTGGCAAGGGTGATGTTAATCTCTTTTCTAGGTTATTGTTGAAAACATTAACCATTGTATGGCCAAGATACAGTCTCCTTTACAGCCCTCAAGAAACATCTCTGGCGTGTGATGCTTTTTGTGCACATTCACATCTGGAGGCCTTGCTTAGGAGGCAGGCTTATCCGTTTGGAGCATGCTAGGTTCATTCTCCATTCATTTCAGAAATGTGGAGCAATTGTGGCTCCAAAGCATCCTCTGGTAGTGCTGTGGGATGTGATGGGAGCTGAGCCCCATCCTGCTCTGCCATGCCTCTTCTACTCTGTGCCTGGACTCGTCCCGTGTGTCCGCCAAAGGGAAAACGTCATCTAGGGGCATGAGGCGGTGTGAAGCAAGGGCATTTGATCATCCAGTCAGCAGCCTGAACACGTGGGTCTGCCTCCAAGCAAACAAGTGGGAGAAAATCCCCTAATGAAAGATTCAAATACCTTCTGGGCTGAGAGTGGGGAGGGCTCCTGCCCCAGTTCTCTGCTCCTCTTAGGAGCTCTCCATCAAAAGCAGAACAGGTTTATACGTCATCAGGCAACCACAGAGGTCACAAGTGCAATCCCTCCCTCTCTGAGTGACGAACGCCACTGTTTTTGTTCTGATTTAGAGGATGCCATTGGGAATCTGTGGGATTTGCCTTTGGCTTCAAGCCTACTAGCCAATTTTACAAGAAGATTAAGGAACTGTAATAGAAAAGATCCAAACACCCCTGCTGCTCCCAAAGGCAGCCTCCCTTCTGAAGACAGCAGGAAATCCCTGCTCGTTCTTACCAGCACTAACCCAGCTGTTTCTGCTGTGCAGGACGCATGCACAAGGCAAATGCTGTCATGGCTGACTCACTCTTGGCCATGGTCACAGCCCTAATCCCCAGAAATGCTACTTGCAAGTTGTCACATCTGATGTGCCAAGCTCATTGGAGCCTGACACTCCTCTTACACCTGCTAGTGCAAACTGGAGAAACATGTACCAAGGCCAGGAGAACAGCAGCACCTCGAAACCCACAGCATGGAGCTGCCAGGAGCCCCGTGCTTGGCCGCTCTGGAGAGTCATGTTAGACACACTGCACATCATCCCAGGACCACAATATTGCAGTGGAGGCTGTGCTGAACTGGTTGGTCTGCAGAGAAGTGTTCCAGGACATGGACACATCTCAGGGCTCAACCAGCTCCTTTCTCATGGAAAGAACCATTTTTCTGCAGAAAGCTGGGCAGATAGCTGAGGTTGCAGTACTTCCTCCTAAAATGGTTTTCTTGTGAACATCTCCCTACAGGGGATCTGCATGAAGCCAGCCAAGGTGCTGAAGATTTTTAACAAGCGCACTGATAGGTCTGTGTGCAAGTGGTGAGATCGCAAGGATCCATCATCTGGCACTGCCTTCATTTGATTGTACCTGAGGACACGTCCTGTTCTGTCATCCCAAATGTGATTCTGCAGCTCTTCCAGTTACCTGCCTGGTGCCCATGTCTGGACACAGAGCTGTTAAGGGGTAATTGTCTCAGATTTTTGCTTCTTTTGGAGCATTCCCGGGTCTGACTTGCACATGGTTCCCTGCATCATGTTTTGATCCTGGGGCTGTTTGGACTTCTCTTTCATTGGGAAATGCAGGAAGACAGAGTCCCTGACGACCAGGGTTCAGATCTCACCTTGAAGTTTGCAAAAGATGTGCAGATCTGTCCTAAAGAGTTGAAGAGAGCACTGTCAGAGAGGCACTGAAGTGTATTTCCTTGGTCAGCCTGGAGACTGGCAGAACTTTCTCAGCAAATATCGGGAGATCAGCCATTTCCCAGTAACTGAGTCTGATGGTGAGGGTCAGCCTGGATTTGAAAGAAAATCCAGCCCTGACCAGGGCTGACCACTTGTGCAGGTGGGTGGTGGATGAGAAGACGGTGTTGTATGAGATCAGGCTTCAACTCGGGAAGTTCCTGAGAAGTTTGAAGCTTTTTGCGAGAGGAGGAGGGTTTCAGGAAAGTGTCAAGAGAACATGAGATCATATCATTGCGTTTATTTATATACCAAACCTGGCATCTGCTGTGCCCAAGCTCGCTGCAGTCCTCAGCATTAAACATTTCATTAGCCCACAGCCCCTCTGGCAGTGCTCACACCCTCACACAGGCTGTTTAGCAGCCAATCCATCCATTTAATTTCTCATTAAACTTTAGATGTAATGAATTTTTTAGTGGTCAAATGAATAAAGCAGTTAAAATAAAAAATGGCTGGATAGCAAAGGTTTGGCCTTCGCTATTTTCAGCCTTTAATGATGTTGTGGTGAAGCCAAGAAGTGCCTGTGCTTGTTTTCTGGGTGATCAGGTCTCTTCTGGGGGAGGTTCTTTGGAAATACCATCCTTCCAGCATGAGCTGGAGGCTTTGATCTGAGGAGGGGAAGCCAGGGAATAGTCAGTCCCATCAACAAACATTTTGTAGAAGAAAATGTTTCGAATCTTTAAAGGGCCAGCCTTCCTTTTTTTTTTTTTAATAGGGTGATTGTTTGCAGTTTAAGACAATTACGCTGAAAATAAACAGCCACCACCTACCTTTAGCAGAGCTGACAGATCTTCAATGATTAACAGCTGCTACCATTTTAATTAGCTGAAAAACAATGTTTATGAGAGTCCTAGACAGAAATGTGATTTGTGGCTGTTCGAGCCTTTGTGGTGTTGCTCTGTACATCTAGGGATGCCATACATTTGGACAGGGACCTCAGCGTCATGAGTGGGATGTGTCACTGTCTTTCAGCTCACAAAGGCCTCACATGAATGAGAGGCTTTGCTGTGTGACCTCAGCCACAGCCGTGCTTTTGTCTTTGTCAGGGAAGTCTTCCCAGGAGTCAGTGCCATGAGCTCTCTGGGCAGTCTGCAGGTCTGGAGTTGAGCCTGGAAGCGGCTCTGTGCTTCTTGGAGCAGGGCACTGGAGAAGGCAGCTCTGCCTCTTGCACAGCACCTCTGTGGTGCTGAACCATCCTCCTCCTGCGATGCACGGCCTGACCCAGTCTTGACGCTCTGCTGGGAAAGTGGCAGTGAGCTCAGGGTCCAGGTCCAGATTGAAACATATACATGCAGGTATCTCCATGTGGGTGAGTGAGTGTCTGAGTCCCACTGTGCCCAGTGGGGTCTGGAGGGCAATTCAGAGCATGCTGTTCTGCTCTCAGTGACTCCAGTCTCCAGGGCCTGCAGGTCCTTCTCCAGGTCCCTCCTGCCAGCCCTGTGGTACTAATTGCTGACCTGACTCTCATCCCTGTCTGGCACTGGAGGTCACAGTCTACAGCTGGGCTTGGGAGGGCATGGTAAGATCAAGCACATCCCAAAGCAGCCAGAAGCAAAGCAGCAGCAGGAGGAAGGAGAGACCTGAAGGCTTTGCCAGGAGAAGGTAAGGACACGTGAAAGTAGAGGCAGAGGATCAAGGAGCGCAAAGGTGTGCCAGGAGCTTGGGCGGGTGCTAGAAGAGAGAAGTACCATGGAGAGGACATCAGTGGACTGTTAAAGCCTGGAAGGACTGAAGAGAAATATGAAAAAAAGAAGTGAAAAAAACAGAAAGAGTGAAAAGCATGCCTCTTTTGGGAAAGACCCAGAGACTCATCTACTGAGGGAGTGCAGCCTCACAGTGAAGGCAGGCAGATGTTGAAGGTGGAGAGGGAAGACTGAGAGATGGGGAGGATGGGAATAGCGGCACACATGCGGTGGAAATCTGCAGCAGGAGCCTGGGTGAAGGAGGAGTTGCCCTGCAAAGGTGGGGCAGGAGCAGTGGGTGTTTGTGAGAGAAAATGTGGTACAGAGTATCTCTGCCTTTGTTGAGCTCTGTCAGCTTCTCAGCATATTTGCCTCATCAGGGTGTTTTTATGAATAAGAACAGGGCCTGAAGTTGCACTAAAGTTGAAAAAAATTGTGTTCACAAGTCTCCAGCTTTAGGGTGGAGGCTCATGACCAGTCAGCTGGGACAGGAGGAAATCAATCTGTCCTGTTGATTCTGATCTGCGCAGTGCAATGTATGCTGGACTTTAGGTTTTCCTGTGTAATACCTGGTATGACTCACTTCTAGGAGCTGGACCATTCGTTTCTTAGAAATCCATGAGTTATGGTATGTATTATAATTTCTTACATGGTTTGTCTTTGGGAGCCAGGCTATATACAGGCATAAGCAGCAGCATTCACCTCCCAGCAGGCGAGATGGCACATGGGTGTGCAGTGCCTCGAAGGCAGTCTTCGAGCATCTCGGCAGGTGGCTGCGTGGCTGTATTGTGGCCGATTTCCAGCACTGCTAGTTTGATAATTTACAGAAGCACAGATCTTCATTCCTGTGAGCAAAGAGTCTAATAAATAAATCAATAGAGATGTGCAAAGGATGAATTATCCAGTGGCTCCAGACACAGCGTGGCTGATGGAGTGGAGGACCTCACCTGTCCGGGCTCGACCAGCCCTGGGCTGCCTCTGCGGGAGGCACAAAGGGACTCTCCTGCATCAATCGTGGAGCTCAAGCCCAGGAAGCCCTGGCATGTAGAAGAGAGAAAACATCAAACGGACACTTTGACACATACTTAACATTTTATATATTTTGTGTAAGATAGCAAAAAGGAGGATTTTAAAATATTCATCTTCTGGGAAAGCAACAGGGTGGATAAAAGGCTCCCAATCTGCAGGGAAAGGGGGAGGAGATGGGGGCTGATGTGTGTCTTCTTTGACCAGTGAAGGAGATAAGCGATTCCCAAGAGCACCTGGGGTGTCCTGCCAGTGCTGAGGATGAGAGGAGCTGGGAAAGAGCCCCCCAGCTCTCCCTACCAAAGCCAGGCACGTTTGGTAACTGCAGCCAGTGCTGCCTGAGAGGTGGCAATGCCACCTTCCCAGATTAAATCACAAGTCTTACCGTGGGTGATATTCTTGTTAAGGTGCCATCACCTGGAGTCCTGCTATGAAGTGTAGTTCTCAGGTTTTATTTTGCAGAAGAATGTTTTAAGCCTTTGGCCATGGAGAGGTTTGAAATCCCTATCACAGCACAACTCAAAAGTTTGGACACTGGGGGATAAACCATTGTTATTTTGGTGGTGTTTGTTTTATTTTTAGCATTCTTCTGCTAAGCCAGGCCCAAGACTGGGGACAAAGGGGAGAATTAAATGTCTGAGTTGTAATGTTTGGGCCAGTGATGCAGATACCCAGAGGCTGGAGGGATCCTCGTCGAAAAAGCAGAATTGATAGCGGGTGTATTCATGTCTGCTCATCCTCCACTCAACAGCCTCAACATCTGTGTCTGTTCTCCCTCCATATGCAGCAATATCAGGCATAGAGGAGAGCAGGAGGGAGCGTGTCCAGCTCTATCTGCTCTGTCTGGTCCCACCAGATGTCAGCTGTCCCAGCACGCTGCTGACAGACCTTCCCCTCCCAGCACTGCTGTGGGACAGCACAGAATCACAGAATGGTCAGGGTTGGAAGGGACCTCTGAAGATCATCCAGTCCAACCCCTGTCAGAGCAGGATCACGCAGTGAAGATCACTCAGGAACACATCCAAGTGGGTTTTGAATGTCTCCAGAGAAGGAGACTCCACAACCTCTCTGGGCAGCCTGGGCCAGGCCTCTGTTCCCTTCACAGTAAAGAAGTTTTTCCTTATGTTTAAATTGAACCTCCTGTGTTCCAGTTTGTGACCATTGCCCCTTGTCCTGTCACTGGGCACAACCAAGAGGAGTCTGGTCCTACCCTCCTGACACTCACCCTTTAGACATTGATGAGCATTAATGAGATCCCTCCTCTGTCTCCTCTTGTCCAGGCTGAACAGACCCAGCTCCCTCAGCCTTTCCTCATTTTGGAGATGCTCCAGTCTCCTCATCATCTCAGTTGCTCAGGCCCGCTCCACACAGGGACACTTGGGAAGTCACATAAACCAGAGGTGCCGACCTGCAGCTGGCATCATGTGGGGACCATTCACCCCTGTGGCACTGGTGGGTGAAGAGAGCAGCCCCAGGGATGGACTACAGGAGGGCACCACTGCAGAGAAAAGCGCGTTGTGGGGTGCTCGCTCTGTACAAGGAATGCTTTCAGGATTTAACTTAATCCACTTCCTCGATTAAGCTACTGCAAACTAAAGTCAGTAGACTTTGCAAGTGCCTATTTAAAATACAGTGTGCTTTGCCTAATCCCTTCTCTTCAAGGCTGTTTTTACTTTTTCCTTCATTTTCTGGAGGATGTCTGCATGAGTCTGCTGTCAGTGAGGGGGTAATGCAGAGCACCCCCTCCCCATGGTCAACCTGCAGATGGTTTGGTGAAGAGACATTGGATCTCTGCATAGAGGGGGAGCAGAGCAGGGGGCTTTGCATCTCACAGTGCTCTCCCACCTCTCCATGCAGAGTCATCTGCCAGGAGCTTCTCATGGAACTGGGCTAGCCTGAGCCAGGAGAGATGAGAGTTCTGCTCCTTTCATGGTAAAAATTGCCTTCTGGGCATAAAAGGCAGTGAAAATGGAGTGGGGAGGGGAAAGCACTGGATTGAAGGCACAGTGTGGGCTGCATCAGTAGGTAATTTGGCCCATGGTCACCGTTGGCACAGCAAGTCACAGTCTCTCCAGCAAGGCTCACATGAGGGGCTTGTCCAGCAAAGCCAGACGTGCTCAGGATGCCAGCAGAGCACTGGTTTACACCAGCTGGTGAGGCGGTGGCGTGGGCAGCACGTGGAGGCTGAGCTTGTCCTGGAGAAAGGTGGCTGTGCAGGCACTGTGTGTCCTCTGAGCTGGGGCAGGGGTGCGAGCTCTGAGCCCCAGGATAGGACAAAGGGAGCAGAAGGTCCCCAAGAAGGGTACTCTGACCATCCCCTGGCTTTCTCAAGCTGCTATCAGATCTTTTTACACCCACACTGGCCTTATTCATGTCCCATCATAGCTGCTACTGATTCCCCTGGACCCTACTGATGGCTCCTCTGGTTATACTGGAGAGCTTCACTGTCATCTTGGAGGCCTCCTCCTGCTGCTTTGCTGTAGAAGATCCCTGACTGGTCCAGACCCAGTGGAAATGCAGTGAGGACGAGAGATGAGGAGTGCTGGGAGGAGGATTTTGCAGGGGTGTCCTCTGTGCACTCAGGAAAGCAAGAGCATGGACACCTCTAGAGCTGGTATCTGAACAGTGGTGCCTCTCTGGTGAAGTTTTTGAGATGGAGGACCATGAATTGAAAAGTGGGGGTGACAGATGGGAGTAGCAGCTGGGCAGGGTGGGTGTCAGGCATTGGGACAGCTAAACAGCACCTCTGCTCAGTCAGAAGAGTAACATCTCATTTTCCAAAACATTTCCATTCCCATTGTCTGTTTTATTTTCAGTGAAAAATGTGAAAACTGTAATACAAAATTTCCCATGGAGGTTTCCTGTTCTGGCAAAAAATCAATTCTTCCATTGAGCAGATATTTTAAACAAATATTTCTGCCTGCTGTATGAGGGCTGAATAACATCAGTCACACTTAAGGGAGGGAGGAGCGTGTCATGGTAAGCCATGACTCTCAGAGATACTTGGGCTTGTGACAGAAAACACCTTCTTTGAGCTCCCTGGACAGTACTGAGAGCTGGTGTGAGGCAGGATGTGTCACCCTTCTTTAGCATCCAGTCCTTTTCCTAAATGGTGGAGAAAGATGGGGGTGGTTGATTCACCTAAGAGAGGTGCCCTGAACAGGGCAGATGTGCTGGGACACCTGTGTCTTCTCTGATGGCTGGGGAAACCAGAGACACCTCACCAGATTTTAGTGTCCAAAGTTAGGATAGTGAAAGTTAAGTAAGATAAATCCGTCCCCATGGTGCCTACACGCGTGAGTGGTAATTTGGGATAGCAATAGGGTTGTGGCATTCCTTCTTTGAACAATAGTGTTTGCTTGGTTGGTTTGTTCCTTACATGTTCTGCTTCTCTGGAAGAAGAATGAAAAGGCCAAGCAGACCCCCTAGGAGAGGGGAGATTGCTCCTGCCCTGACAGCAGCGTGGCCTGCCCGGGGACAGACATTTCTGAGCTGCAAGGCAGGAGGAAGAGCATAAAGGCACAGCAGGGAGCTGGGATGGTGAGATAAGGAGCTGGGCCTCCAGAGAGAGAGAAACAAAACTGCCTGGGGACAAAACTTCCAAGAACAAAACTTCTCAGGACTGTGCAGAGTCTGCTGCAACTCAGGAAGCTGCTGAATTGACTGAAAGCAAGCCTGGAAGCCGGGACCGGCTTGCAAGGGCTCTGTAGGCGGGGGAGAGCTGTTAATGAGCCTTTTCATGTCTGTTCTATCTGATCTAATTCTATTCTGTCACTTTGATTTTTCTTTCTGTGTAGAAGTTAATGCATGTTATAAATAATACCTGTCTCTTGAACTGACTGATCTTCTTCGGGGAGCTCATTTTGGGGAAAAAGGCTGTGCTGAGACATCTCAAAGCTGTGTCTAAATTGGGGTCCCATCACAACTGCATACATTGCATCCCGCACAAACCAGTGCTGGCTTTCAGGCTGTGAAGAAGAAAGGGTTGAGAAGAGATTTATAAAAGTACGGGAAACCTTCATAGGATGGGAGGCTAAAGGCCACTTGCCTAGTTTTTCTTTTAGAGAGGGGTCTGGGGTGCAGCTTAGGCTGTTCTGTAAGGCCCTGGATGGGAGAAGGTTTCTAACACTGTAGAGCTCTTTCAATCTTTTGGACAAATGCAGGATACTGGTGAGAAGCAACAGTCAATAAAATTGAAATGTAGAGGAGGTCACAGAGGGGAAGACACTGGTTGCAGGTGGTACATAAAAGTCTTTAGACACCTCCTTCCAACCGAAGCTGGTGCCTACAGGAGTGAGTGCTCCTTTACTTGTGCCCTTCAGCAAACTGAATTCTGCTTGTGAAAGCTGGTGCCCGTGAACCCAGCACACAAAGGCAAACGGCTCTGCTTACACTAAAGACAGAACAATCTGGGCTGTGTGGCTGGAAGCTGCTGTTCTGCCTGAATCATCTCCATTACTGAATATTGTCTCCTTTTTGTACGTTGAGTCTTGTTCCCCAGCTGAGTCCTGCACCGGACTCTGCCTAATTTGAGCACTGTGGCAGTCAGCCACTGGCTGAGACAAAGCTCAGAGCTTAGCCAGAGCCAAGCAGACAGTGTGAGTTTAGCCTGGGTGATCACAATGGTCCTTCTGATCCCAGAAGCCGTGAACAAGTGACCAAACCTCCCCTTTGGTGCCCACTGGTTCCCTTGGTCTTCATGGGGTGGTGATCCCAAGCTGCAGCAGTGGATGGCTGTGGCAGCTCATGCTCACAGGAACCTGCTGTAGCTGGGGCCGAAGCTGTAGTAAAGCCCAGCTGTGCCTAAGCATGGTTTCTGTTCAGCCATGCTGCCAGCAGGTCAATGGAGCTTCCTTCTTTCAGGAACTCTTGTTGAGCAAACTCTGAGAAGAAGCTGGAGGATGAGGACATCATTTCCTGGGAGAAAAAAATGAGGGGACATCTTACTCTTTGCACTTACTACAAGGCTGTTCATTTTATTTCTGCATAGGGAAGCTCGCCTGTTTCTGTCTACATGTTGTCTCCTTCTCTGCTTCCAGCAGTTAATCACCACAGATCCTGTCTCTCCTCTGCTCTTCTCAACTACCATACAAGCGCTTTGCTGATCAACCAGATGCTGCAAAGTCAGGGAAGGAAAACGCTGCTCTGTGTATTTGGTTTGATACAAGCAGTGTTGATGTTGGAAAGGAGGCATGAGGTGAGTGTTCATGGAAGTCTCCTGTGGGAGTTGGTGTGAACATGGATGCACGCATGGAAGGAGCTGTGTACGCACCAGCTGATGGGGATGTGACTGGGAGCCGTTAATCAATTCCTGGGGTCACAGTTGGTTCCCTATAGCTGTCCCCTTCCCTTTGACCAAAGCAAGCTGCTGGGAGCAGGAGCCACCTGGACAACCCATGGGTGGGCAGGAGCTCTGGGGAAGATGCCTTGCACAGGGGTTGCAACCTAAAATGTGGGGTCTATGCAGGGAGAGCAACACATTGCAAATGGGTTGGCAGAGGACTGTGTCTCCAAACAGGGCCTTGGTTCCACCCTGATGACAGGTCCAGGATCATCCGGAGATCAGCCCTGGGGTGCGTCCTAGATGGGTGATCCTGGAGAAATCTGCCAAAGTGAAGGAACATTTTTCTCTTCAACCTGGTGCTGAAAACCACTGAGGACTCAGTGCCTGGGCACACTGGGAGTGCTGGGTTATGGGACTTAACTTGACAAGAAATGTATTAACTCTTTGCTGTTTAATAATTTGCTAAAATAGCCTGTGTGTTTTAGGGGCGTACACCTGGTAATGGGCACTTGAGGGAAGAGCAGACCTGCATGGGGTTAGCAGTTCATTTGGACAGGACTATAACTATTGCCTGTTTGAGGTCTCAATCAGCCAGTGGAAGAATAGAAGTACAGCTGGGGGTGTCCTCAGTGAATGGCTAAAAATTCAGTGAGAAGAACAGCAGCTACATCCCAAAGGTGTCACCTGCGCTTCTCAGATCCAAGCTAAACCTGGTTCTGTGAGGAGGAGCCTTCACAGTAAGGTGGCCACTTGGTGAAGCTGGGTAGAGCAGAGCAGAGGAGCCGGGGGGATCAAATCTTCCTGAGGCCTCTTGGCAAGAAGCAGTGGAGTGCGTAAGCAGGTTTTGGGTGAATGACTGGATGAAGGTGACATCTTGGCAGTTCTTCCCATGTCAGTGGGTCTCTTCTGCTGGTGAGCTGCCTCTGAACAGGCTCCTGGGTTAGACCCATGCTTCAAACATCTTGAATTGCGAGTCCTGACAAACTTAGTTTTGCCCTCCCAATACTGTTGTTTCCGGGGAGGAGAAGCAGTGAGCCACAGAGACCTCTAAGTCTTGGGAAAATCCATTTAATGCTCACTGGTCTGGATCTGCTCTGAGCAGGTGTAGGAGTTCTGCTGGTCTCTGTCTTCTTCTCGCTGTGGTACTACAAGTGGTCCCTGTGCATTCAGTCAACTGTGTTGCTTCTCTGTCCCTCCCCATAGTTTGCTGTGATTATTAAGGGCCTGTATGCCGATACCCCAGCAGCATTGTACAAGCGCTGTCTCTCACCTCCCCGTCACTCCTGAGCATTGGTGTATGTTTCATACTCTTTTTTCTGCAGTCAGATCAGGCTATGAAACTTTAATTTGCTGCCCTGCAGTTTTTGCAGCCTGTCGGCTTCCCTGCTCGACTGCCTTTCCCTCCTGTTGACTCTCTGCTGTTTTGGATAATTTTTCCCAAACCGTCCTTGCCTTTATTTACTGGGGCAATTTGCATTTTGTTATTTTCTGCACATACTCCAGAGGTTTTGCATGCATTTCTCTTGCCTTGCTGAGGCTCCTCACTTCCTTCTTTTTAGCATTATCTGCAGGGCTCTATCCTGTACTACCCAATTTCAGCTTATTTCCAGACAGTTTGCTGTCTCTCTGCCTGTGTAAAGCTTCTTTCCGTGTCTGAAGGTTGGCCCACCAGGAGGGTCTCCGTGCAGGTGACCTGATTTACAACCTCAGATAATTTCATTTTTTAAATCATCTCCGCAGACATCAGATACTCTTGTTCTTAGCTCTGAGCTCGGTTTCTTCTCCTGTCCCTTCCCCTAGTGTTTTTTCACATGATTATTATTTTATTTTTTAATTTTTATTTTTCCATGTGGGTGGAAGAGGAACAACTGTTCCCACTGGATTCCCATTCGGGATCCCAGACAGCTAGATGGATTCCTGAACATTTCTAGCTTTTTGGAGCTGGAACCCTTGAAAGCATTTCCTTTCCACATTTTCCTGAAATCTGTGGCACAGAAGGCTCTGGTCTGCTGCTTCCAGAGCACGTGGAAGCTTGCCTTCCCCAGCCTCTGCCTGCCAACATTCCTGTTTCATTCCCTGACCCTTCACCAAAGGGCACCTACAGGAAAGATGCTCCCTCCCTGGCAGTGTCCAAGGCCAGGCTGGACGGGGCTTTGAGCAGCCTGGGCTGGTGGAGGTGTCCCTGCCCATGGCAGGAGTTGGACTGGGGGAGCTTTAAGGTCCCTTCCAACCCAAATCATGCTGTGATTCTGTGATTACTTTGGCATCTTTAAATTTATTCACACCGTTAATCCAAATATGTACTATTTTTATAATTGATACAATGTAGAATATAAAAAGGTAGAGATCCAACACTTGTCCTAAATTCAATCCAAGTTTTAAACCAATCTATACAGTAGTATTAAAATTATGGACATTAGCAATCCATTGATTCATTCACATCATAAACAGCATTTGCATTATGCATTTTCTCCTTATGCGTTCCATTTTCAATGCAAATAAGTAACTAACCCATATAACGAAATATTATTATTGCATAACATATATTCCATTTTTCAGTAAGGAGGAAAAGGATTCCAAGCCAAAATTGGTAATTTTTTAAATGGCAAAAGAAATGAAATCACAGCCAAAATGTCAAGCTGGCTTGATTTCCACAGCAGAAATGCTTTTATCTCTTGGGCCTAGAAACCCCTCTTTCAAAGAAGACAAAAAATAAAAACAACAACAAAAAAGCCCAAAGCTATAGGGACGCTTGATTTGCTTTAACACTATTCCCAGTTCTCATATAGTTGTCACATCCAGGATAGCATTAAATAAAGATCCACCCATGGACACATACTGATTGATTTAAATTCCATCCTATCCAGTTGTCTGTAAATGTTTTTGCTTTAATCTTGCTTAGAGGTTTTTTTCCCCAGCCCAGTTTTTAAAAACACTGCAGAATATAGCAAATTGAGCCAGAAAAAGTTTGAATGTCTTTGAAAGACATCAATCTGGAGAGCTGATGTGTGTTCTGTCTTTGTGAGGTGAGAGCAGGAGCTCTTCAGCGCAGGGCACCGCAGTTCAGGTTAGAAGGGAGTGATGACCCCTCCTAGTGAAGGCAGGGGAGAAAACAAATTATGGAGGTGAAACATTATCCCCAGTGACTATTACAGATGAGAAAGCATCTGTGCACAGACTTTAGTCCTTGGCTGTCTCTAGGTGGGTGTGATGAGTTGGCTCGCACACCCACCAGGCCCTGCGCACACCCGGGCCTGCACTGCTCAGACGGTCTCTGCCCTCCATCCCGTGTTGTCAGCATGAGTGGCATGATGGAAAAGGGTCTGAGGGAAAAAGGGGAGCTTGGGTTCACCCCAGAGCTTGGGACAGGCTGGAGCTGGGTCATCTCCATGCTCCCCAGCTGACTCCTGTTCTCAGTGGGGGCAAAGAAAACCCAGAGATGTACCTGGTGAGCTGCAGTTGGCATCGCTGCCTAGACCTTGAGCTTCTGTAAGCAGTGGTTGTCTTTCCTTGCAGAGGAGCACAGTGTCTGGATGTGGACATGCCTTTGATGGGACTGGGGGCACCCTGGATGACAAAGAGATCACATGAAATGGGCAGATGAAACACATCCATGATGTGCTTTTTTGATGGTATTTCCAGTTCTTTTTCACAACCCCCAGTCTCCTACAGGATTCTCAGCTCCTGCTCGTTTCTCTTGGACTCATCCTAAAACACCTCTACCACTCCAAATCACCTCTCTACTTGTTTTAGACTTGCTGCCAGTCTGGATCAGTGCTGATCATCCTGTTGCCCACACTGAGCAGATCAGGGTTGAGCTGTCCCTGCTTTTCCCACAGAGAAGACACTAACAGCATCGATTTCTTTTCCTCACCTGCCTCTGAGACCTCTCCCCTCTTCCCAACATGACTGGAGTTCACTTATACAAAGGGCTGGCAGACGGTTGGGCAGACTAGACAGTGTGATCCCGTGAGTCTCTGTTCTTCATGAAACCAGGCTAAAAATGAGTTTTTCTCAGTGCAAGCAAGTTCACATTCTTTCTAAGAGCTCTTTGATGATCAAACGTTTTCTTATTTTATGATGTTTCATACTTCCTTCCCAAAATAACAAATTTCCTAATGGAATCAGTTAGGGTATTATTTCTAACAGCCTCTGCCATAATCCATCAGTGTTTCTTCTAAGCATAGCTTCTCAGATTTGACCAGACTTTTTCTTGCACAAGGCAGGAGCAGCTCAGGATCCTCAGTGGCCACATATGCCCAAAGGAATCACAGACTCTTTAAGGTTGAAGGCACATCTGGAGGTCATCTAGTCCAAGCCCAAGTGCTCAAGCAGGGTCACCTAACCAGGTTGCCCAGAACCATGTCCAGTCAGGTTTTGAATATCTACAGGCTGGGAGACTCCACATCCTCTCTGGGCAACCTATGCTTGACCTCCTTCACAGTAAAAATGTGTGTCTTTGTGTTCAGGTGAAATTTCACGTTTCAGTTTGTGTCCATTGCCTCTGGTGCTGTCACTGGGCAGCACTGAGGAAAGTCTGGCTTCCTCTTCTCTCACTCTCCCATCAGATATTTATACTTACTGATAGGATCCCTTCTAAGCCTTCTCTTTTACAGGCTGGTTCTTAGAGACTCTTCCCAACCCCAGTCCCTTAACCATCTTAATGGCTGTTTTCTGGACTTGTTTCATTAAGTCTGTATTTATCTTGTTCTGGGAGTCCCAGACTGGACCCAGCACTCCATGGCCTTTCTAGGGTTAAGTAGAAGGGAAGGATATCCTTCCCATGCCTGCTGGCAATGCTTTGCCTAATACAGCCCAAGAGACACACTGTTGGCCTTCCATGCTGTGAGGGTGCATTGCCAGCTCATGGTCAATTTGAGGTCCACTAGAAGCCCATGATTCTTCTCTACAGACCTGCTTTCCAGCTGGTCAGCCCGCAGTCTGTACTGGTGCCTGGGATTATTCCTCCCCAGATGCAGGATTTCACATTTTCCCTTGAGAATCCTTCATAAGATCCCTCTCTGCTCTGTTCTCCAGGCTGTGGAGGTCCCTACTGAATGAACCAAAACCATTTACACAACGACCTGATGTATCAGCCAGTCCTCCCAGTTTGTATCATCTGCATGCTTGCTGAGAGTGCATTCTGTCCCAGGTCATTAATGAATGTACTAAACAGTATCGGCCCCAGAATCGAATTCTGGGGTACACCTTTAGTGATTTGACTCCATCTGGATTTTGTGCAGCTGATTGCAACCCTCTGGGTCCCTCCTCTCAAGCTGATGTGGCACTGGTACAAATTTCTTGGTGGTTCTGAATCATTTTAGTGCTGTTATTTCACCCACTTTCCTATCACATTTCAAACTAAGGAATTCGAATCCCTTAGTCTACTATTCACATTTCAAACTGAGGAATTCCAGGCCACTAGTCTATTTTACCTCTATTATTCAAAAAGATGGACAACTAAGGAAATTGCACAGTGAATTCCCTCATCATTATTTGCTTTTGGAAACCACCACACCTGTAATACAAGTTGCACTACTGCTCCTTTGGGCATGTGTCACCGATGGTGAATACCACTGTGCTGTTCAGCAGCTCCTTCCAAAAGCTATCAAAGCTGGCGGCTGTTTTACACCCTGGGCATCTCCTACCTTGTGACTGGATGACTGCTGCAAAACTGAGGCAGCATCCCTTGGAAGTATTCATGGGAATTTCTCTGAGTGCAGGATGTAGCCTGGCACTAAAACCTCCCAGAAGAACGAGGTTAGCTAACAATTACTTCTTCATGAGCTAGTCAATGAAAGATTCACTTTCTGTCCAGAGAGACTAATTCTAAAATGAAAGCCAAGGGGACAAAAAGAAAACATTCAGGGTGAATAAAAAGGAATTGTTTGAGAAAAATAACCCATGATACCTCAATACATGGGTTTTCTAATGTTGGCTTTAT
Source organism: Mesitornis unicolor (assembly GCF_000695765.1). Lineage (NCBI taxonomy): Eukaryota > Metazoa > Chordata > Aves > Mesitornithiformes > Mesitornithidae > Mesitornis > Mesitornis unicolor. The sequence continues at coordinate 47,015 of NW_010156156.1, forward strand.
AGCCCTGACATTTAATTTGTTGAAGACAAAGAAGGACATCACTCTTGTGGGTCTGACCTTCTTCTTGCTCTTTTTTTAAGAGATTTCAAATATTGGAAGTTAACGTTTCTTGGAGGAACACAATATGTACTAAAATTCCAGAGATTTGTAGCCACTTAATTCTGTGGGACACGGAAGCATTTAAGTAGTCAAGCCTGTCTTCTCATGTGCCTTTTTCTTCTGTTGGAAGACTTCATTGAAAAAAGCTCTACTTGAGTTTCTCAGGGTCCTGCTTTCCCCACGCTGACAGTATTTCACCTTTTGGATTGGTTAGTGCATCTTGCATCAAGCAATGAGGCTTAAATTTGTGCCATTTGATTTCACTAGGTAACAGGTGGAAGCTGTCAATATTTAACTGGATAGCCTTGTTGTGCTTTTTATTGTGCACAACATTATTTATCTTATTTATTTTATATGAGGAGCAAATGTTTTTCCTCACTGAGCATTCCCATGTTGTTTCCCTTTAACCTTTAACGTACCGACTGGTCTCCAGTGTGGGTTCCCTGAAACCATGTGGTGGACCTGCTGAGTGTAAGAAGCGCTCCTTCGGGAAGCATGGGTGATTCATCCAAAATGCTGAGGTGGAGCAAGGAAGAAATCTTTGGTATTTGCAACAAGTCCATCTGATTTAATGTAATAAGGCCTTACTGAGGGTAAGAGCTGCCACTGTGCCCTTTGCCATGTGCTGGCACCCTCCTGGACCCCCCAGCAGGGGGGTGCCTATACTGAGAGGGATTGTTCAGCCCTGGGCAGGACTTAGGTTGCTTTCCCATGATAGGGAAGGAGGGAGATCACCCACAGGCTGTCCCATGACAGTGAAGCGGTTGGCTGTTCTCACACTGTGCCATGACTTTCTTATTCTCGGATTATTTCTTAAGTGACAGAATTCTTGTTTCTTTCTGTGTCTGATGCTTTATTAAACCCTAAGAGTCACATCCTGCTCTCACCTGTGAGATGAGATGAAAGTGGCACAGATGTGGCTGGGTTTATGTGGTGTGTCTGAGAACACCAGCAGAGCCCGCTTACTTTTCAGCTTAACCATGCAGGTTTTTTGTTGTGGGGTGTTTTGTTTTGTTTTGTTTTGTTTTTTTTTGTTTTGCTCATAGGTGCACAGCCATCTGCCCCTCTACTACAGTGCTGTCTGCCATCTGTCCTAGGAAAATAAAATAACTGTAAACTCCAAATGCTCACAGGCTGCAGTGTTAACAACTGAGATGTTACTGAGCATGCTGAACAGGAGGCAGCAGATTATTAATTTGCTCCAGGAGGCCTCGCTGAGTGGCTAGTGTCTAACCCAAGTTCTCCAGGCACATTTGGCCAAGAGAAAGTTTAAATAATGGAACAAGCAGAGATGCTGCTTAGGGCTGTGCTTCGTATGTCAAATAACTGACCACCTGTCTGAAGAGATCTCTGTTGCCCACAGGGAGGTGGTGCAGTGGCGTCAGTGGAAGGGACCTGCCTGAGGTAAAGCCCAGACAACTTGTGCAGGCAAAGCAGCCCCCAAGGAGCTTTCCCATGCAGGGGCCTCTCATCTAAATGTTTCAAAATGCTGGACATGTTAACTTATCCTGGCATTTCTATCAGAGGCAAAATAAGATAAACTCTTATTTCTCAGACATCGACTCCCTCCAAGTCCTCAGCCAGCTCACAGGCAGGGAGTCTGGTATGATCATTAGCATGGTGCTGTGCTTTTTTCCAGTCTTTCTTCCTTTCCAACTCATGGGTAAGTGAGCAGACAGTAGCAGAGGTATCCTGTCCTGTTCACGTCACTTCAAGGTGGCAGGGGGTCTGTGTGCACCACAGCTTTTTCAGAAAAATTAGAAACTCTCCCTAAAAGTCCTTGATTGCCTGCTGGGAATGCAGCAGGTAGATTTCTAATACAGACTATACCTTTCTGGGCCTAAAATGCCCAGGGCAAAACTCCTTCTTGACAATTTTACTCCACCAAGGGCTCTTTTTCACCTCATTTCACTCCCAAGGCTTTTAATAGCTCCAGCCTTGATCTCTTCACCAGCACATGAATGACAGCTGCAGAAGAACTATAACATTTTAGTTGACATTTGTGTTTAGAAGTTCAACTATAATTAGAGGCAAGTGAATCACCTGCAAGAAATAATTAATTCAGGCCTGCTGCCTTTCTTCCTCTTGCTGAATTTTCTGTGACCAGGTTGCTATACCCGCAAGCCCACCCTTCATTCAGGCGTGGTCAGGCCGGGACTGCCCACTGTGCCGGTCGGTGACACCAGCCACGCGCTGCCATTCCCAGCCTTGGCCATACAGCATGGGGAGCAACCCCGGCAGTGTGGGTGTGGATTTTATACCCCAGTATGGGAGAACGTGGGTTAAAATGGATGCGCTGAGCCATAGAGCTGTGATGGGCTGTGGAGGAGTGGACCATCCTCTCTGGGCTATTTGGCTTTGGACCTGCTTTGACCACACAGGACCCTGCTGAAATCAAGGGACCTGGTGTCTGTGCCACCTGCTTCATTCCTGCAGACAGGAGAAACGTGCAGTCTTGCAGCTCTGTTCACAAGATTCTCCCCAACTGTTAATTCCTGCCCTGTGGTGTGGGGTCTCCCTGTGGACCTTCAGTTGCAATTTATGGTGCTGGTGAGGACCTTGGCTGTTGCTGGAGTGTCTGTGATGGAACAATCATCTTCCTGAAATGTCTGGAGCACGGGGTGGTCCAAGCACCATCTCTTGAAGCTGCTCTGGTGCAACCCCACATCTCAGCCTGCAGGAGTGCTGCAGCCCAGGGTGTTGCCGGTGTCCCACTACCAAAGCTGGAGCAACCAGCCAGCCTGGTGTCTCCGTTAAGGCAGTTGTTATATTACCTGATGAATGCTCCCCACCCAACGAGGAGACTCAGCAAAAGGAAAGGAGACCCGTGGGCTGAAATGGAAACAGATTTAATAAAGTACAAATAAAAACCTAATATTAGTACCAATACTAATGTAAGGTACACAAAGTTATACTCAGCCCATATAGCAGTCGTACACTCCCAGCAGTGAATGCTGGATGTCAAACACCGCGAGCACCACAGCTCCAATGAAAGTGCAAGGGTCACAACCAACAGGGAAGTCAGCCTCGGGAGCAGAATGATAGGCAAGACCCCCTGTGGAATGACAACCGTTGAGGAAAGAGGGCCATGCCCAGCAAACTCCCCAGTTTATAGTGAGCGTGATTATGGTATGGGATAATCCTGTTGGCCACCTTGTGTCAGCTGCCCTGGCTTTTGCTCCTCCCAGCTTCTGCACCTTGGCTGACTCAAAACTGCTCAAGACCTTGATCACTATGGCAACCTGCATACCAGGGCTGGCCACAAACTAAACCAGATTTGTCTTATCAACTTTGTTCCCACTGCTGCAGCCTTCTCAAAAATGTAGCTTTCCTGAACAGAAAACTCATGCTATGATTCTGTTCCAGCGAAACCAGGATACTGGAGAGACGGGAGCTGGTTATCGAGCACTACCACTGCGCGTGACTGCTCCACACACCCCATCACAGTGTGAGAGGGCAGAGCCATGCTTGTCATTGGGGGAATTTCACAAAGAATTTATCTTACATAGACTTCAATGCTTTATATGTACATGTCTTGTTTTTCTAACATTTCTATTTTAAGTCATATTTGCTGCTTTCCATTTAAGGCTTATTTCTTCATAAGAGCCTGATGCAAAGTCAAGTGAAGCCAAATTTGCCCTGAGTAATTGTTATGTCTTTAACAGTCTTAGCATGGCTTCTTAAACAAGTCATGTGGTTTCATCTGGGAGTATCAATAAGCAAGTGCTGACAACTCTTTCAGTTTTTATTAACTTGCTATTAGTGGCATGGACAAAGACCCTGCAGTTTGTATACAGCTGAAGACTCTAATCTAATCTAGTCTATCTATCTATCTGATAGACTTGCCTGGGCGATCAGCCACAGCTTGATAGCTGGGAGGGTATCTGCCAAATAGCTGAAATGACAAAAAGGACAGAAGCTGAAAAGCAATTATTAATTGATGTGGTTTTGATTGAAGTTAGCTGCTGTTGATCATCTCGCTGCTTAAATGAATGAGCCTCATAATGCAATCTTTATGCTGAACATCGATACACCAGGCACCATGCACCTTCCTCATTGATTTGATGCACATAGGCAAAGTTATTTAGCATCCCATTACATGAAAATCAATGACGAGATCATATTACACAGTCTGAGGTCCAGCTGCGGCACTTTTATTAAGATATGTAGCACACTGTCACCACAACAGAGGAATCCATTTGAGGGACTCTCAGTCACCATCGATTTGTGGGATGCATATGCATATGTGTGTGAATAACATTAAAAGAAGTAACTGCTACTTCGAAAACATGCTGTACCAGCCAATGAGCAGTTTTATAAGATATTTTATATTAAAATCTGTTGAAATACTTTTCTAAATTCTTCTACATCTTCTCTGTGAAGCTGCTGTAATTCATTCTATGGAGATTTTTATACCGCACCATATGCTTTCAAACCATAGCTGTTTTACATAGTTAGCACAACCATGTAATAAAATTAGAGTGAGGTCTTGATACGCTGTCCTGTGATGGCACCTCGCCAGCTCGCAGCCCAGCTTGGAACCCGCTGTGGGCGGACTGGTGCACGCACCGTCAAACTTCACAGCAGGGCCTTTGGCGAGCGGCAGGGACTGCTCTGCCTGAGCATTTAGGGCTGGCAGCAACGGGGGCTGCAGACTCACGACCCAGCAACAACAGGGAACAAAGCATCTCGCTGGCAATGGGGACCATGATGAGAGCATTGCCTGGCTGCCGCCACAGTCCGATACGCTGATCTTACACATTTTTAATCCCCTGTTAGGAGTACAATCTCCCCTGACCAAGTAACTCTGGGTGCCCATCATCTAGCATGTCCTTCAGCAACTATGTGGGAGAAACTCTTCATCTTTCTACTTTCCACCTCTCTACCCATCTTCCCAAAACCTCCCTAGTAGCAGCTCAGAACTTTGTTTTCTGTAAATCTGCTTGGAAAGCGTCATCCCTGCACTGTAGCATCTTTCATATATACATCTTATTTATGTGGACTTTTGTTGCAAGCTTTCTAAAACATTCAAGTTATTTCCTGGATGTTTTCTCAAATTCTGAGGAAGTATCTCCACTCCATATGTTGCTGATTCATGTATGTCACCAACTGATAATCAATTTCAGAACTGCGAGAGATGCATGTTGGGTTTATGTACTTATCTTTGATTTGCTGAGCAACTTGCTACTCCTCTAACAGAAGCCTGGTTTTTTTTGTGTTGCCAATAGCCAGAAAGATGTCTGACCATTGATGAGGTTGGGACGAGGTCACTTTTTGTGCTGAGTTGCAAGCAGTCTCCAGTGGAAATTCTAATTTGAATGAAGCGAGAAAGCTGTGTTTGTATCTTTTGCAAATGCCTCATTTCTCTAAGAGCAGAGAGCCTCATTTCTCTAGAACAACACTGCCTCTGATTTTTTCTCATTTGTGATTGGTCCATTTACCAAATGAAACTGTTGAATACAATTCTGTACATATACTCTGTAAATTACGTAATTTCTAAGAAAGCCAGATATTATCTTGGGTATCTGTCTGCCAGTCTATCTGTCTATCTGTCTATCCATCCATTCATCCATTCATCCACCCACTCACCTATCTATCTCCCATGTTTAGGGGTAACTAAACACTTCCTTGGTAAATCAAATCTGCATTCGTATGGAGACTCATTCATTCACAACAGCTGAGCCCACTAAAAGCAGATTCTTGCCATAAAAGTCATTTGATGCTGTGGGTGAATTACCAGTCCTTGTAAACACTGTGCTTCTAGATGTAATTTATCCTAATTTAGCTCTTGTTATTGTCTTGTGTATTGTCTCTGAATAAGGCAATCTTGAAAATGCAGTCTCAGATACAGTAATGCATACTGAATGCCTGCAGTAGAGTTAACCTGAGTATTCGCAACATCTCTTCTCTACCTGATGATGCCGTTCAAGAAGGATTGTTTTGAGATGGCATGTTCTTACAAAATACTTTTTTAAATGTTTTTTTCTCAGAAATTATATTCTGGCAAGAAAAAATTAGCAGCATTGCATAACTGTCTAGCATTGGACAACTATTATTTTGGGGACAATTTTTAGAAACAATGCTTAGGTTGCTCTGAGATTGACTTTCCACATCTCATCCACTCCTTGAATTGCTGCCACTCCTCTCTGCCCAGAGTCCTGGGGCTCTGAAAAGCAGCATTGGTCTCTGCCATGAAATATCTGCCACAAGAGATGCTGCATTCCCACATATTAGCATCTTTTAATCCCACATATTAGCGTCGTTTAATTAACATCTGTGTTCTGCTTTCTCCCAGAAATTGGCATGGACATATAATGCCTCCTTAGCCATTGGTTATCCCTATCATGTATCCCACTTTTCAAATCAGGGCTTCCCACAGCATGGCCTTAGATGCTGTTGCTTAACCCCACTGAGCTAACCACGCCCAGAGCTGATGCTGAAAAAAGGCAAGTCTTAAGAGAGCCCCATCCTTGGGTGAAAAACTACCTGGGAATGTCAGACGGCATATGACGCAGTGAAGGAGCTGCAGCTGGAAGCCAGCAGCTGGATAAGCCAGAGCTCCAGTGTCTCCTTGCTGCTGGATGGGAAAGAAAGAGCAGGTTGAGGCATAGCTGGTCTGAAATGGTCACCTTTCATCCTTGAGACACAGCAGCTGAGCCATGGTAAGGGGTGGTGGCAGAATCAGTCTCCTCTGACCATCGGATGTCTTCTGTGGGCCAGCTGGAGCCTTGTGGAGTTCCCAGGAGGGACCTCAATGAGCTGGGCTCTGATAGGTGTGGCTCCCAGCAACGTTCTGGGGCTGACACCAGTCCCTGTGTGTGACGGGCTGGGTTAGCTTTGGGTTAGCTACACTGAGTGGGAAACAGCCCTGGGCATGGGGCCCCCAGTGCTACCTGTGCCACCACAGCTGGTCATGGAGTGGGGCACATCCTACAAGGCACTAACAAGCCACAAGACATCTACCCCTTTGGCTTAAGGCCCATCATTACAGATACAGCTCTTCCTCTTCCTGGTATGCCATGGGCCACACTGGTCCCAGGCAAGCAGGGGAAAGGAGGCACAGAACTACGGTGAAGTTTGGGACGTCATGTGTGAGAATACCCCTGTTATTTCAGGTATTGTAACTCCACTGTGGCACCAAACGTCAGTGCACCCATAAGCACTGCCCTGCAGCCCAGGTGCTGGCCTGCATCTGCAGTTACCAGCAGTGCTCAGCCAGTGCACGATGCCCTGGCTCCTGGTGCATCTCTGTCCTGATGCGCCCCTGCAGCCTGCAGCCTCAGTTTTCACAGGGCACCTCTAAGTTGCAGTGAAGACGAAGGTAGCCATGCAGGGAGTTGTTGCATTGGGAATGGCTTTCTCACACAGATAAGCCTCCTAAGTCGCTTTTGTAACCATCACCTTCCTCACTCTGCAGTGCATCACCAGACTGAAACGGAATACTCAGCTTTTTTTCATAGGGGGCCTGTTGAGTGCTGCTGTCCCAGAGATCCCTGGGGTTTTCCTTTTGCTTTGGCTCCTGCCTGTTAACCCGCAGGTTTTAACTCTGCCTCGATTGACCCCACTTAAGTGCCACTTAACAACAAATTACAGCCATCAATTTGGAGTTTCTGTCGCTGGTTATTTACGTGTTTATTCCTGGATATCACCCTGCTGCTCTAGCCACAGAAGCTGGTAAAAAGGCAGCAATTAGCAGAGAGAAAAAAAAAAGAATAGATGCAATTTAGTCCTGGTGTATTAGCCCAGGGTCATGGCGGGCTTGGCCATGATCCTGGCTGGGAAAGGCTGTGCTCTCCCCTCCCTCTCACCGACCTGGTCGTGAGGTCTACTGCAGGGTCAGTTCTACCAGGCATCAGTGCCTCAACCTGTGGCTGCTCTGAACGGATGCCAGCGTCTACCCTGCACCTTCACACCACTCCTGTTGCTAAGGCAACTCCTCCTTTTGGCTGCCGGAGCTCTGATCCACAGCTAGTGGGGTACTGGGAATAAGAAGAAAGCGAGTGTTATCCTGGGGGATGCTGGCGTACGGGCTGAATAAAACTGAGCAGGACCCAGGCAGGGCTCCATGTTCGTGTGGGTATCACTGTGTCTGTGTGCATGCATGCAGAGAGGCCACCAGCAGTGCTGGGGCAGGGGTGCAGGGGGCTGTGGTAAGTCTGGGGGTGGGTGCAAAGGGCCAGTGTTTTGTGGGTGCAGAGGGGCAGCACCGTGTTGGTTTGAAGAGGGTACAGGCAATGAGCAGTTCTTGATCCTGCCCAGAGTGGCCCTATTTGCCTTGTCTGGCTATGGTGGGGTGGTCACCCTGTGACATCTCCCTGTGGAAAGCTGTCCATGGATGGTGTCCCCCAGCCATCTCACTGGAGATGCCTCTCTGCCAAGGACCATTCCCCTAGGTGCCCCTGGGCTGGCATGGGAGATATTGGCCAGTAAAAGAGAACAGCTCAGCTGTGCTGTGGGGTTTTAGTGGACTTCTCCAGGGCTGTAGGGCATGACTCCAAAGGGCACAGTGGTGTGTCCATGGACCCAGACATCTGCGGGCTGTATGGGCTATTTGGGAGGGCTGTTCTGCACTAACCTCACTGGGGCTCTGACAGCAGGGCTGTGAAGAGCAGGACTGTCTCGTCATAGCATCCCCATCAAAAGAGATGTCTGTGGCTTCCTGCACTTCTGCAAGAGGGCAAAGCCTTCAACGCTTGCTTCATGGAAAACCAGCTCATCTGTTAGGTAGGAAACAACTGTCTGTGCCTGCCAGGGCAGCAGGGAGTGCATATGCACACACCCAGGCTCACACATACTGTGCATTCCTCATCTGCGTGACAGCGACAGTGCTGCAGCGGTGTGATTACACGATCTGCCTTGATCTCTCAGCCGTAGAAGGACACTGGTCCCTTTCCTTCCCCAAAGTTTAGGTCAGCCATTTTGGCTAGACTAAAGCAGTTGTCAGGACAACAAAATGTTGCTGGGCTACCAGACTACCAAGGCGGAGATGGTTTGGTGTTAGGGCAGACCCAAAACGGTAACCCTGCATCAACAGGGACATTTCCACTGGCAATGCAAGGGATCTCTCAAACTGATCTCATCACCATACACAGCAGCTTTCAGGTAGGAGGAGGTCACAGCCCATCTTGGGCTGTCCTAGGCTGCTCCCTGTGTGTTCTCCCCCAGAAGCAGATCAGCTGAGGCATCTTCTGGATGGCACCTGCCAGGTCCTCCTGGCTGCCCAGTGTCACACTCACCACACAGACAGCAGCTCTGTTGTTAGAAGACAACTCCTTGTTTTCTTCCAAGGAAAGACCTTCTCCAAGTCCTGTCTCCCTCTGCCTATCAGCAAGATCCCATCACGTCGGCTTTGGCAAAATCCCTTGCCTATAGGACCCTGCAGTGGCATTGCATTTGGGAAGATGCGTTGGCCCTGGAGGGAACTTTGGTTTTGCTCGACTTTTCCCTTCACCCTCAGATCTTGTGCAAGTAGCATTGGACTGACTCTGGTTGGGATGGAGCAAACAAGGCTCCTCCTCAGTTGTAGGTGCCATCTCCAGGGAAGGTTTTAAACCTGCAGTAACTCTTTACGCCAAATATGCTGATACTTTTATCAGATGTTTTTCTGATCTGCTGCTAGCAAGGAATCTTACACATATCATTTCATAGCTCTAGTTGCTCTAATATCCTCAAAAAAGAAATCAGAAGGCATTAAAGCAGTTCTGATACTTGTCAAACCAGTCTAATTTTTTATTTACATGTGTCTGAGGCTTTTGACTGACATTTTTCACAATAAAATATGGTAGAAAATATTCTTTTTGATGTCGCATTACATTTTTAAAAGGAGATTCTAAAGAAAGTACTTAATTTCAGCTCAAAAGGTTGCTGTAATCACACAAACTGACTTCAGAAATGGGAACAGATACTCCAAAGGAGAACACGGCTTTTTTATAACCTTTCTCATTCTTGCTAAAGTGGAAAACTTGTGACACCCTTGCTTAGACTCATTCTACCACCCGGCTTGAGCGACTGTTCTCTATGAGCTTTGAGTTTGTGCATTCCTGAAAACAGGTCACAATGATTAATTCTTGTTGTATTACTCAGTGATTCTTGGTTGTAGTTTCATTCATGAGCCCACGCTCAGTCCTGCAAATCAATTCATTATTCATATGGATGCTGTACCTGCAGGTAAATAAAATTCATTCTCTGGTGTTACCAAAGACTGTTTGTTGTGACAATTGACTGCTAATTACTATTTGCTGCATGCACTGGGTCAGTTGGGACAATTTCTACCCCTTTATTGGGTTACTGAGTCTTTTTACCAGAAGAGTAACAAAGGTGAGTGAAAAACAGTCACGACTGCCTTCAGCATCCAAAAATGGTGATCCACACACTGAGAAAGTGCTGGGAAAGGATTTACAAACGCAGCAAAACCAGCAGAACGTTATTAAGAGTTATTCATTGCGTGTGTGTTGATGTGCACTTGAGGGTTTACTCAATATTACATACTTTTTCAGCAGACAGAAAGGTTAGAAATTTACTTTTGATATTCTGATGATAACTACATAAATTCAGCAGCTAGGGCTTAAAGAAAAAACATGAGGTATCACAAGACTTATAAGGAAAGTTGTGAGAGTTACAGACAGCAGGCATTCCCAAGCATGCCTGCAAACATGCCAGCTGTTAAAGTCTGTGACACCTCCAGAAAGCAGCCTCCTTTCCACCGATACTGGGGACAGAGAACAAAGCAACCTCACCAAGCTACCCAGTCTCAGGGTGTATTTCATTGGCACTCCGTGTCTTCACGAGAGACGCTCCTGCCTGACAAAGTGAAGGCAGAGCGGGTCCCGTGTTTCACACAAAGCAAGGTTCATTTGTATAGAAATGAGCTGCCATACAAGAGATAATGGTTTATTATTGTGCTTTGTGGATCTCCATTCATTCGCAGTCCATGTGACTCTGGCTACAGCCAAGTCAGTTTGAATTAATTTTTTGAGTACGGCTTCATGAGACAATGCGTCAGATGTTTTAATAAAATTCACACGGGCTGCAGCTATCACAGTCCTTTCATGCGCTAATTAAGGGTTTCTATTAAAAAAAAACACCAGCAATCAATTTTTCCGGTAATGTCTTTTTGTGATTCTGATACTTGCAGTTCCATCTTCCTGGATGTTTATAAATTCCTGCCTTTAATATTTAACATGTAGTACATTGGTTTACCAAGGATTAGGCAGATATTACAGTCAGCCCAGTGCCAAAAACATTCTGTTTTGCTTTGTTCAAGATGGCTCTCACAGCTGCTTTGTTTCACCCACTCTTGCCTTTCCTTTGGTCTCTAACTAAACAGAAAGAAATGCTGTTATTTCTGTTCATTCCTTAAATAAACTCTGTGCCCTTCTGCCTGTATGCTAGCTAGATCCCATGATTTGCTGATGCTCTGCTTCTGCCTTACATGCATGTTCATTAATTTCTGAAGAGGCTCAGTATTTCCCCAGCACGTAATAAGGGTGTACCAATCAGCTGAGGACTTGCTGGCAGCTGAAGTGAGGGTTAAGGCAGCCCAGGCATTTCCACTCACTTTATTCTCAGATGCGATTCCACGAGCCACTTGATGTGGTTCGAAAACCCCATGGACACAATGCTGTCAGTGATCCATTGTCATGAGCCATCATTGTTTAATCAGGCTTGGGGAAATGGATGAGGCTTCAATTTTTCTTTGCCTGTGGACAAATCACAATGATCCCAAGCACACTGGCAATCCCAGAGCTTGCTCCCAAGGCACTGCTGAGCAGCCAGAGCAGGATTTGGGTCAGGGACAGTGTTGAACTCCACTTGAACTGGCTTGCTGTGATGGGGACTGTATGCACAGTTCTGCCATGACCCACCCAACACCCAACATCAGGTCCTGGACTTGTCCTTGTTCTGCAGAGAGAGGCTTGTCCCCTGGGCAGGTGCAGGATGGTGCTCTCTGCCATCTGAGTCAAATGGTTCAGTGGGAAGTGAAGTGAAGAGTCTGGGATGGGCAAGGGGACAGAGACAGAAATGGATACTCTGGGTCTGGCAGGGTATCTTGACTGTACTGTGACAGACTTAATCCCAGCCTAGCTCAGGATCAGGACCCAAACTCTGAAAAATGCTGCAGTGTTGTGAGGGACCTCCAGCGTGGGCCAGGGTAGACAGCAGCCATGTGCAAGGCGATGTCTTTGGTGTGTACCTGCCCCTGGATGGGCTGATGGTCAGGAATGGCTGTGACACAGAGGAACCTGAGCCTGTGTGCATTCCCAGAGGGACCGGCTTGCTCCGGAGCTGTTGTAAACACAAGGCTGGTTTGCACAGTCCATCCTGCCTGCACCTGAGATGAGTCCAGCAGCTTTTTATGTACTTGTCGAAGGGCCTGGCGTGTTCACTGGGCTGCCCGCCAATTTTCTGTGCATACTTCTTACGAGCAAAAAATTTCCTAGGAATTCTTGCCAAAGTTGGGTGGGTGTGTTCCAGCTTGGCTGCAAGCTGTATGTTTGATGGGTGTTCATCAGCTGGAGTTTTACAGAGGTGACAAGCTTTGGTGGGTATCGAGAAGAACAGGCAACGCTTGCCTAATCCCAGCACCCCTAAGCCCTCGGGCACATCAATCTGGTTGAAAACGACACCAACTGACTGCGAACAATGGCTCATCCCATATGTACATTACCTTTTGGTAGACGGCACCACAGAAATTAGTGCATAGCTGGCTTCACTGTTTTTAGAAAAGCTTTTACAACTCTTCACACACAGCCCCAGCTCTGAGAGGGACATCTCCATGACGCCTTATAGGAAGAGAAGGGTGTGCCTGGCAGTTTCAGATAAAAGCAAACAATTCTGTATTCATGGATGGAGCAGAGGTTTCTCCTTGCAAGTTTCAATCTTTGAAAGGTTCAGCTAACAGGTCAAGACCATCTTTGGTATAACTCCTGCTCTGCTGGATTGTGCCCACTACATTTTGGAATAAAATGTATCAGCTTAAGAGGTCTGTTCCAGCTACCCTTCTGGCTGTGTAAATGGTGCCCCGAGCTGTGCTCTGTGCCTACTGCCCAGAGTTTTGGGTCCAGGTTACAGTAGACTCTTCAGCCATTGCTGGAGCAACGCACTCCTATGTTCGTTCAGGGAAGGGAGTGGTTGCAAGGTCTGCACTGCCCAACTCTCAGCCGTTTCGTGTCCCCACGCTGCGTGATGGCTGTGACAGTGCGGGCTGCTCACCTTCCCCAGCATGGTGCTGTCTCACACATCGTCGCAGATGATGCTCAAGACATCTGATTTCTCCAGCAGCGCAGGTCCAAAGCAGCAGTTACTGTGTCATGCCAGGCAGGTCTGTGGGCTTTTTGCAGTCCCACTGGGTCCCTGCATGTAGAGATGAGCAGAACTGGGACTGCTGTGGTGACATGGTGGCAGGAGAAGACACCTGCACAGCTGAGAGATCCACTGTGAGTGTACAGACACACAGCTGCTCCCACCACGCATAACCCAGTTGGTGATTTGGGGAAGTTAAAGCCTAAGCAAGTGAATTACTCAGCATTATTTTCAGTTAGCAACTGAATAGTGTAGTCCCTAATAGAAACAACTCAATAAATCAATTAACAAATGCAACCCTGAGTAGCTCACTTGCAGGTATTTAATATGAATTACTCCATGGAACTACTAACTCTTTGGAAAAGAGGCAATTATCTTTACTGCACCTCAGTAATTACTAACTGTAGTACATACCACAATATTTCAGTGTAAGTTAGAGGACAGTGCTGCCAAACCAACTGGCAATAAATGCGGGCAGCGGAACCTGCAAAAGCAGATTGACACTGAGGACAAAACCACTCAGCATGAAATGTGTTGCACTGTCCATGTGCCTGGGATGTGCAATCTCTTCTTTGATGTATTTTGACCTGCAGGAGTCAGGAACACATCCCACAACACAGGATTTTACCAGCAAATACAGCTTCTGCACATTTTAAAATTCCTTATTATATTTTTCTATTCACTTTTTTCCCATTGGGAAAATAAAATGAAATTAAATGATGGTTGTGGAATCTCCCACCCAGATCAAAGCTTTCCACTGGTTTCATGTGGGGGCGCTTGTTTCTGGGCAGCCTGATGACCAGCATTAGTCAGTGAGCAGAGACGCGAGTATGGAGTCTGTGAGCAGGGGAGTGCTTGCTGAGAGTTGCAGAGGACTCTGCCCAAGCTGGGCAGGGGTGCCGCCTGGGGCTCAGTGTAAATGTTGGAGAGCTTTCAGGGCTTAAAAACTACCCAGGATCTCACCTTTTCATCCCTGTGAAATGGATAGACAAAAGTTGGGGTGACTGTGGAAAGGAGATGTTGCATTCACCTGCAGTCTGAGCACAGCATCCCCTTGCCCATGTTGGACCCCAGCACAACCTCAGCTCTCCTACATGCACAGTTCAAGGCACTCACGCTTTCCTGGGGATGCCCACATTGTGCTCACAAATGGTAGCACTACAACCAACACGTGCTGTTTACAGAGATCTTGCAATCACTTTCCTTGAAAACCTGGAAACTTGGTTACTCTCAGGCATTTTTCCTGATCCTGGCCCTGGTCTGGAGGTCACAGGTTGGCCATAGTTGAACCATATTCTGTGATTCCCCCTGAAAGAGATAACCAGCCCTTATTCCACATATGGGAAACAGCCAAGTTGAAGCACAGCTTGTATCCCACATATTTTGTGGCAGTCCATCTTCTGGAGGGTCTCTTTGGAGTTGGTCTTTCAGCTTCTCCTTGCTTCTTTATCTTCATAAGCACCCAGGGGAGTGGGGCGACCTTCTTCCAACATCAGGTCAGTGCATTTTCAGGGGATCTATGACATTGTATGTGACAGGTCCTGGAGGAACCAGCTTTACCCAACCTGGGCTGCTGCAATGGCCCCTGAGATCTTTTTCCCTGGAACGGTGTCACCTGAAGGACTTGGCTCTGTGACCAGTCTAAAGCTGAGCAGGCTGCCAGGAGGTAAGGTTAACTTACCTGAAGGTACATGGGTCCTGATGGTGCTGCAAACAACCCCAAGGAATCATACTCCATGCTGATGCCTGGTGTCTCTGTCAGCTTGGTCCTACCTCCATCCAGCCTCCTTGGGCAGTACTCCCATTACTGCTGGAGAACATGTATGGCCACAGGGCAGATAAAACAGCAGGGGACCCTGTTTGCTCCATATTCTGTGTATGCCAGACTCATTCTCAGGGCTAAGGAGAGCTCTGCTCAGGCTTGACCTTGCTGTTCTAGCCCTGGGCTGATTGGTATGCTGCAAGCTGAGCAGATAAATGAGTGGCTTAAATGCAGCACCACGCGAGGAATATATTAGAAAGAACTATCTCCCCAAAGCTGGGCACAACAGAGTGTGCAGACCTCACCCCTGGCTGCTGCATAGTGACTCCTGAAAACCTTCCTCCATCTAGGGAGAGTGTTTGCTCAACAGAGTTCCTAAATTGGAAAGGGCATGTCCACAAGACCTCTCTGCCAGACATAGGTGCCCTTTGCACCACACCTGGGGCATCAGGATCACGTCAGGTGTTGGCTCCAGCACTTTGGAGAGCCATGACCTGCTGTATGAGTGCTCTCCACAGACCACACACAAGAACGGTCCCCCTGGCTGGGCGCTGTGTTGCAATGAGCCAGGCAATCCTTCATACGTCCCTCCCACCAAGGAGCCGCAGGGCATCAGAGCTGGCAGCCTGTCCTTTGTACATGCAGTCAGTGCAGTCCCCAGTCCTGGACAGAGATCAACCTGGCCTTTAGACATGGGAACAGGAGAGTGGCCATTCATTATCTAAGTTCATGCTCAGTTTAGCCTCCAGCCGAGTGAATCCTGCTGAACTCATGGAGGAGCCATCTGCAGCCCCACCAGATCATCCACTGCCGAGCCCGCAGCCAAGTGCTCCCTGCGCAGAGGACTGAGAACTGGGTGTGCTGGTGGAGAAGGAGCAGGGAGAGCCAGGGAGGCAGAGGAAGGAGCTGCCTGCAAGGAGAGTTGTGCGCTGCTGGGTGCAGCTAACACGGCTTTGTACATGCAGGAGCATGAAGGGCTAACAGAGGAGGTACAGGGACCCTGCAGGTAGTTGGAACCTGTCTTGTGGGGACGTGTGGTTTTGGGTCAAGGGACAGCACAGAGTTGTGGCAGGTGTGGATACGTGTGTGCATTTCAGCTTCTGCAGAAGAAAAGCAGAGGGGTTGAGGGGCAGGGCTGTGTGAGAGGGAGGGACTCTGAGGAGCTGAGGCTGGGTGGGAGTCATGGGGTGAGGCTGGAGGGCAGGCAGGGACGGAGCCCCATGCTGCAGCTGCGGCCAAGGGAGGCAGGAGAACTTTATTTTGAGGGACTGTATGCTGGGCTGAGTGACTACGTAGCTACCCAGCCCTGCTCCTGGCAGGGAGGCACAAGAAGGCGATGCAAGCTCTCTTCCAAAGGGTCTTGAAGCACGAGGCTGCCAACACGTGCTGCTGGGTGGGCCAAGGCTCAAAGCCAGGGGCTTTTGGAGAGGTGGGGCTGCAACGACAGGGCAAGACATGTGCTATGCCTCAGCAACACTAAGCGCACAGGGTACACGGGACCTGCTTTCCATAACTGGTTTTCTCCAGTGGTTTTTATTAAGGAACCAGACAGTCATCCTCTTTATGCATTCTCCATTTGCAGTCCAAGCAGGCTTCACCCAGCCCAGCCACCTGTGATGTCCCACAGATCAAAGATGTCCCTCAGAGGAATGGGGAAGCGCTGCTGGGATCCCCAGCCATGGGCCCTGTGGGTCCCAGGAGCACACGTCCCAGCTGGATGGTGCTCACCATGGGGCAGTGGGCTGTGGAGCCATGGTCCAGGGAACAACCCCTCCAGTGCAGAGGAGCAGGCTGTCCCTGCAGGTGTTCTTGGAGGAAGGTGTAAAGTTGAGTTGACTGAGGTCCCACAGAAGAAATGTGCTGGTTTTCTCACTCACAGCAGCTGCTCTACTCCAGGTCTGCTTCACTTGTCCCAGGCTCTGCTCAAGAAGCTGAGGAAGGTCCTCACATGGACTCAGAGCACTGAGTCGTGTTGTGGGCCCTTGTCCTCCTCTCATTAACCTCTTCCTACTCTTGTTTCTTATCAGCTGGTCTATCGTCTCACCCAGAAATTGTGCTGAGTAGGTTTGTGTTCTCTTTTGCAGGAGAGAGGATTTGCGTAACTGATTGGTCCGACAAGACGCTACCAACTTAGAGCGGCAGGTTGACTTGCTGCAGTGCAAGTGGCTGTAATGAGACAAAATAATTACAAGATTGTAAGGTCACACCAGCTTGAACTGCAGCACGGTGACAGACGACTGCTCAGATCTGCCTCACACATGTGTGGCAGCCCGTCCTGTGCTCACAGCGATGGTGCAACACACGTGTTAACAAAGCAGCAACATGGCAGAAGGATCGATCCCCCATACACAGCACTGAAGGGGAACATGGGGGTTTGGGCTTTGAAGCTGAGGAGTGCTGATTTTGGCTGGGGTCTGACCCAGCTGCCTCGCCTGTCCTCCTCAGGGACCGTCAGCCTCTCCTTGCCACTTGCAGAGATGCTCCTCAGGTGCTGTTGCTGCAGCCCCTGCTAGAGAGGGGGAGCAATTAACATAAAAATACACATAAAAATACACATAAAAATACACTGCTTTACCAAGTGCAAGAGAGGGAGTGGAAGTAAAACACAGCTGATGCCAGCAGCACAGGTAGTTCCTAATTAGCAAGGTGCTGGCTCCGGCTTGTGATTTCGTCTGAGGAAAATAAACACTCCTATTGCAGCGCTGCTCAGTTACTGGAACAGACCAGAAGATGTAGCTCTCTGGCACCTTTTCTGACTTCAGATGAAGCCCTCCTTGTATTGCTGCAGTGCTCCATGATCAGAGTGAAGGCATCACAGGCTAAAGAGACAAAAATAGGCTGGGATCGTGAACCTGGCAAAAGTTTCCAAGCGAGTTTTACTCCAGTTTGACAGGAGATCTGGGGCTGAGCAGTAAGCGGTTTCTCTTCCTCTCAGAGGGGATTTAAACTGATTGCATCAAGTTCTCCCATTAGCCACCAATGTGATTAATGTCTCCTGTATTGTTATAAAGTGATTCCATGTTGTAGATCTTTCTGAATGCCTCCTGAATTTATTATTTCCTTGTCCCAGTTGCTATTGGTGACGGCCTTGGTAAAATCCCTAGCAACATATAGAATGCAACATACATGGAAATTAGTTGAATACTTATCAGTATTATGGTCATAAAAGGCCCTATTTATTAAATATATGGCTAAAGTGACACCTTAACAGCCAGGGGTACTAAATGACAGGGGTAACATTCATTTGTATGTTGGTACATTGGTATGATAGTGCTCCAGCTACAGGGAACTTTATTACCAACATCAAATTAAGATATATTGTGGGTAGCATCATTAGGGTTGGTTGGACTGAACTGAATTTAAATAATGTCTTTAAGATGCAGATTTTTCCACAGCTTCAGAATGCTCCCTAGCTGATCTCTCATGGCCCAGAAGTGCTAGCCAGTGAGCACAAGTCTTCACTCAGAGAAGTACCCTGATTTAATGATGTCCTTCTGCTAAGATGAGCCACAGTTCCTGAACAAGACCTGGATGATGACGCTGCACTGAAGAAAGATTCCTGGGGTGCAAGATCAGTGTCTTTGCTGAGATGAATGGAAATCTCACTATTTAACTTATCACAGGGAAGGCAACACGATCATGTGAAGAACATTTCTGATTTGTGGAGCTCTTTGATGTGACAGCCAGAGAGAAAACAGTTGGACTGGAAATAGCGAAGACACTTCTAGAGGGCTGAGGACAGAACTGCAGGAAGCCGTGGAAGGTTTTTCACCACTCAGGGACTCAAGTACCTATTGGGTGGCTTTTTCTACAAGAACCGTTCTAACTCAGCCATGAGTTATGGAGTTTGAGGCAGGAATCGTGTGGTGGGGTTCTCCAGCTTGAGCCCTAGGGAGGGAAGAAATCGTCTTCTCTTATGGACTCTGGTAGAGAAAAGACTGCGAATGTCCTGAGCAAACCTGGCATGCTGTCATCCTTGAGGGCATGCTAGAAAAGTCTTGATCCATGCACAATCCAGCATACTAGAAATGGCCTGTCTGAGTGCCATCACATGGAAAGCAGGTTTTAGGGTGGCCTTGAAGGCATTTCTGTCCACACAATGTACACAAAATTGACTGGAGGCTCAAGAAGGTCTGTCAAGTCCCATGGCAGCTACAGTTGATGAAAAGTAGCATAATAAATCTTACAGTTTGCAGGCAATGGTTTAGAAACACGGCACTTCAGAACAAATGGGACACATCATCTCCCAGTGAATACACTGCATGGTGGAACTTGTCACCGTGGGAAGGCAGCCAAGTACTTGACAAGAGCCATAGTGTGGCCCTTTCTGTAGGACTAAGGCTCTACCAGGAAACCTAGGAGGAGGGATGTGAGGAGAGTACTGAGGAGGGATGAACACTGCTGCTCCAGAGTTGTGCTGGTGTCTGATCATTAGACACCAAGAAAAGACCCAGTTTGGGAAGCAGATTGTTTTCACTTCCTCGTGCAGATTCATACAAGTTGGAATCCTCCAATGCTGCTACAGCCATTGCTGGATGGATCCAGCCTCACCATTTGGTCCCTACACCAGGGCATGGATCAAATCTCAAAGTGCAGACCTATTCCTTCAACACAGAAATGAGGAAGTACAATGGATCCTGGTCCTTCCCTGCACAGGCCTCTGAAGTTCCACTGACTTCATTAAAAATGAACTGTGTGGGGAAAATCACGATTGTTTTCAAATGTTAAATCCCTAAATTAAGGCCATGAAAAGAGGCTGTGATCCTTCTGCCCATGGGCAACAGACTGCAGCACCCTGTTTCCCAGCCAGGAGACACTGGTGCTATGTTAGCACTGCCCTTCCATGTGAAACCCAGAACAGGATTGCAGTTTGCATTTCTACAGATGTATGCTTCCCCATGCAAGCCACCCACCGATGAACAATGCTTTGCATGCTCCTTAATGCTTAGAGACAGAAAAATGTCATCAGTTTGTTCCCTAATCAGCTCAGACACCAGAGAATCCTGTGCTGGGGACACAGGTAGATGTGCAGTTGCATTAGAGTTGCCCCACATGAGTGCCTTTCTGCTGGCACTATGCAATGGCACAGAAACAGGTGAGGATCCACAACCACACAGCAATATTACATACAGCTGTATTATGTCATCATCACAAACCTTAAAAACTCCTAATAAAGCTGAAGTGTCATTCCCTTATCATTCACTTCTCTCAACTGCTTTTCACTGATAGTCTTGGCCAAGCCTCCTGAAACCTTGCAGAGACACCTTGGAGATCGGTAGACTGAGGATGGGCCCAAGCCCAGGCTGTCCCAGCAACACTATACAAAGCTCAGAGACTGAGACACCAACAAATTAAAACAAACAGAGACCACGCATGCAAGAATTTGACTTTTTCTTCTGGAAAAGCTGCTTTTGACCTTCTGGGTTTATACAAAATCCTTCTCCATCCAGAGTCTGGGCCATGGCATGTCACTGGCTGTGTGTCTATATGGGTTCAACCCAATGCTTCTAGATCACCGAAATGGCACTGGCTGTTTTAACCTTCTTGAGAAGAAAGGAGCAGGATCAAAACTTTCCTCTGGTTTGTCGGCTTTTAAAAGCAGTAAGGTCAGTTTGAAGCTACACAGTTGCATATTGACAGTACTACTTGGTATTTTTTTGTGGCCAAAACCAGAGCTGTCATCTGGCGTGGCTTTATCACCCAGCTTTCAGATGTGCTTGAAGTGAGGTCAGATGTGCTTGTAAGATAATCTTTAGCTTTGGGAAAGGACCCACAGCCCATGCATGCTAGTCCCAGCTCTTCCTCTGGCTTCTAACAAGTACCTGCAATGAATGGAAAAGGGCTGGGTGTGCGGAGGGGACAGCAGCTCCTCACTACAATATTAGACACTGCTGAGATGAGCAAAGGGGATCCTACCACCTGCTTCTGTGGCACAGCCTTTTTTGGTGCTTTGCCCAAGACCACAAATTCATTGGAGAAGAGATGCTGCATGTTTGGGTGTCGCTGTACTGAGAAGTTTTTCAGCTGGAACAAGCTCACCTCATACCCTTTTGATGTGAGAGAGTTGGCCGTGAGGTTGTGTTACCTCAAGAGAAGAATTCAAAACGAGAGAAAGCTAAACATTTGTAATCCTTTTTAAAAAAGCTTCGCCCTTCAGGCATGGTTTCTGGATTTCTGAATGTCCTGCATCTCTTTCAAGGTGAGTGATTTTGCATTTCTCAGTTTAAGTGTCTGATAGCATTTCTTGAGCGTTCTGTTGAACTCCTGCTCCCAATCACTTTTGGTAGCCACAAGGGCACCGACCTCTCCAGCTCTGCTCCTTGTTGCTAGAGGGAGCTCTGTGAACTGAGTGTACAATTGCTAATGGGGCTCCTGAGGGCTTTCTACAGCAATACATGGGCCCGTTTAATCAGAGGTTTACCAGGAAATCATTTTGAAAAGACCTGTCACTTTCTATCTGTGTCTGGTTGTAAAGCAGCAAGGCTTGGGCAGGGTCCCTGGCTGGCCCCACTTCAGACGTGGTGCACGGTTTGTGATTGCTCATTCTGCTCCAGGGTGATTATTTGTGTTCCTTATGCCATACCTCATTGCATCTGCGAGCTGATCTCCTCCTATTTATTAGATGGCTATTTGCACTTTCCGTTAATGCACATTTATGATGCAAAAAGCATCCCTGCCTAAATTGCAGGCTTCCACTATCACATTCATCAGCTGGCGCATGGCTGGGAAAAGGTACCTGTAGAATACGTGCGTTGGCTGTTTTGCCTATCAATTTGTACTAAATTGCAAAGGCCCCAAAGCACACCTAGCAGCACTGACTGAAATCCTGGCAAGTCTTGTCCGCCAGTAGTAGGAGAGCAAAAAACCACAAACATCTGGTGTAGATAGGTACACATGGAGCAAATCAGGAAGCCTGTTGAGTCTTCCACTGAGGGGGTGATGGAAAACCAGAAACCAGATTGCTGTGATAAAGGAGTGCTAAGGGAGGGTTGCTTTTGGGAGAGATTAGGTCTTGCACGCCCTGTTCTAATGGGCTGCTTTTTCTCTCTCATTCTTCCAAAATACACATCTCCGAATCCAAGGCTATGCATGGCCTGCTTCCCTCTAGTTTTTCCCATATCTGTATTTGGGAAGTATTTTATTTGTATAAGTTCTCAGGAGTTTTGCATGAATTAAACAAGCTTGATTATCTCACAGGAGGACACACATTGCTGACTTTGATTTTAGTCTTGTAAAGGTGATGAGGTCTTTGTCCAGC
The DNA here is from genome assembly GCF_000695765.1 of Mesitornis unicolor. Lineage (NCBI taxonomy): Eukaryota > Metazoa > Chordata > Aves > Mesitornithiformes > Mesitornithidae > Mesitornis > Mesitornis unicolor. The sequence continues at coordinate 69,436 of NW_010156156.1, forward strand.
AGAGTGCTACAGACAGCTCATCCATGGTAATCCTCCACAACAGCAACAGCTCTGGGGAGAGGAGTAATGGAATTGGGGCAATGTGATATGCAGCTCTGGGAAGAACAGGTTCTGCTATGTCCACCTATGCACACCACCAAGGTCATCCCACCCCACACATGACGAGGGGACGTGGAGCTACTGGAGGCCATAGGCAGGAATTAGCGGCTGCACTGGTCATAGGGAAGTCTGGAATAGGGCCTTTACTTTTCCAGAGCCTCGTAATTGTTCAGCCACAAATCTCCTGATGGCTTTCCGATTATACGAATATAAACGACATCCACAAACTTACACTCATTAATGAAAAAGATCTTAGAGCGGGGCTATTCAATGCACAGAGCAATTAACACAGCAGTTGATTAAGGCAGTTTGAGCATAAGTCCTATGAAGAATTCAATATCACTATGTTGCCTCACATAGGTGCTTGGCAGAAGCACGAAATCACAACAAATGTGATCCATTAGCAGAGGACATGAAGGTTCTCTGGGGAGGTGAGCACTGCTCCATCTCTGTGACTGCCTCAGCACCCAGTGCTGTGCAAAAGGGCCAAAATAGGGAGATCCCATGCTTGCAGTGGGTGCCTGAAGATTCACAGCACCTTATACCTTGTCGTCCTGGCCCACACATGCCAGGTATCTGTGGGGTGCCATGTGCGGGGAGGCAGTTTGTGTTAGGCATGACATAGCCTATGAAAGTGAGGACAGATCTGTCTTGTGCTCCCAGCCAGAATCCAGTGTAAAAGACACTTGTGGGCCAAGCAAGGATATGCTACTGCTCAGATGGGCAGCCATCAACAAACCAGAAGGAAGCCTCTGCACACACACCATGTACTGGAGAAAGAGAAAGGGATTCAGCCCAAGCCAAGGCAGAGGTGAAGTGATTGCTGTCTGTAAAGCTGAATATAGAGGTGTGTACTCTGTGAGACCTCCCCACTCTCACATATGCCTGCTGGTGTCGCCCTGTATCAAAGCAGTCCAGCTGGTAGGAAAAGGGCATCATCACTGCCCAAAGGTCAGGGTTATACAAAAGGAGAGGAGGCTGTGACTGGAAAGAACCCTGATGCAAACTGCAACAGACATGGCTCAGGGAACCTGAATCTGAGGAACTTTGGGACACAGGAAGTTCCTCCTGACCCCATCAGGAGCCAGGCTGCTGTGGTCCCCTGCTCCTCACCCAGCCAGCAGCATGGCTGAGCAGGTCTCACACACTGTCTGTGCACAGACAATGCTCCCTTAGACCTGCAGTCCTGGGTGCTGGGGATCACACCTCTCTCCTGCTCACCAGCTGCTCTGCCCTGAAGTGTTACATCTGGCACACGTGTACTCACATGGTGTGTGTGCAGATCGCACTCACGGAGGTGCAGGGCCAGGAAAATGCACTGTTCAGCAGCTAGTTTGCAAGCGACCATCCCGTTCTGTCCCACTTCACTCTGTTTTCCCACACTTGTTCCTCCCAGATCTATTGTACTTTGTTCCCTCCCTTTATCCAACCTTTGCCCTTTCCCTTAAGTCCCCATAATATGTTCTGCAGATTCCCACAAGCACTTTAAACTATTTGATAATATTCCCTTTCTGATGAGACCCATTGTAATCTTGTTTCCCTTTTCTTACCAGTTACAAAGTTCTGGTTGGACACGGGTATGTTTGTCATGTTTGACTTGCCCTCTCAAAGCCATCAGTGCATGACTCTAGATTTCTTTGATGTTGCAGTTACCTACTGAGTGTTAGGGCTTGTGTCTGCTTAGTTTGTTATTCTTCATATCTCTCGTCTTTGCCATCTGTGCTGATTTGGACCTTGCATCAGAGCCCAGCTGTGTCTCCATGAGGGCTGTAGGGTACTGGGGCAATCTTCTACACACCATCTCAGCAGCACTGTCACAGCTTTGGCAAGGTGACAAGGACAGGGATGCCCTCATGTTGGCATGAGCCTGCTCCAGTGCCACAGAGCAGGTCCATGGGCCTCAGTTTCCCCTTCCACAGGATGAAGGTAGCACATAGCCCCTGCCCTTTGCAGAGTGCTTTGGGTCCCACAGTGGCAATGTGCCCTCACAAGCCCTAAGCTTTACTGTTGCTATGATTGATAGAAAGTAGGAGAGGTGACTCATTGTCCTAGGAAAATACTGCTTTCATTCAGAGCCTGGAAAATTTCCCAAAAGTAATTAACTAGGAGAAACTGCTAATTAAAAGACCTTGTGCCTACAGATGTGTTTGGCAGAGATGGGTGTCAACTTGCCAATTCTGAAGCTCCAAGATACAATACCTGAGCCCTCAGCTGCCACCAGAGCCCGGCGGGTGCTGCTGCCCAGTCTGCCCCAGCAAGGCCCCAGCTGCATGGTGCTGGCTGGCCCCAGCAGTGCAGGCAGTGACCAGCGAGGACAGCAGCTGCAGGATTTTGCTGTCCCTGAGCTGTCTGCGGAGGCTGGTGTCTGACTGCTAAGTCCAGCGCACCCATGCACACTGCAAGATTTGTCTTTGTGCAGATTTGCCACCCGTCCTGAGACTCTCTGAGGTGACACCACAATAGCTCTTGTTCCTGCTGGGCTGATCGTCCACCGCTCATATCCAGCCTGTACCTGGGTTTTGTTGCCAAACTTCAGTGCAGAGTTAGGAAGAACACAGTCTTGCAGAAAGACACCTTCCTCAAAACAGACGTGTTCTGCCTGAACAGCCTCTGCAGTCAGTTCAGGAAGACAGGAAAGGTGAACCCCCAGCCTGTGCCCTGGCCAAGGGCTGTGTGTCAGTGACCACGTCTGCTGTGGTCCTCCTAAGCCGCCTGTTTGCAGGATGTGGCATGACAGCTGGGGCCTGGACCAGCTGTGAAAGTACTCAATTTATGAGAAAGAGTTCCTCCATGCAGAGTGGTTGCCTGCTACTTCCTTTCAGATCCACTTCTAGTTTTACAGCAACTTTTTTTAAAAGTAGGTTAATATCGTCCATCTCCCTGAATGGAAGAGCCATACCTCACTGATGCAGTATGAAGAAATACATTTTTCATATTTATGGTTATAGCAAGCCCTGTCTTCTGGCCTGGGTGGGTTTGACACTGATGGACTCAGCAGCCTACTGGCTGGCTTCAAGCACAGCTCATCTTTACACCACAGCATTTTAATAGAATCACAGAATCATTAAGGTTGGAAAAGACCTCTAAGATCATCAAGTCTAATAGTCAATCTAACACCACTATGCCCACTAAACCATGTCCTGAAATGCCACATCCACACACTTCTTGAACAACTCCAGGGATGGGGACTCTACCACCTCCCTGGCAGCCCCTTCCAGTGCTTGACAACCCTGACAGTAAAGAAATTCCTCCAAATATCCAACCTAAACCTCCCCTGGTGCAACTTGAGGCCATTTCCTCTTGTCCTAACACTAGTTATATAGAAGAAGAGACCAACACCCACCTCTCCACACCATCCTTTCAGGTAGCTGTAGAGAGTGATAATGTCTCCCCCCAGCCTTCTTTTCTCCAAACTAAACAGTCCCAGCTCCCTCAGCCGCTTCTCATAATTCTTGTTCTCCAGATCCTTCACCAGCTTTTCTGCTCTTCTCTGAACCCACTCCAGCCCCTCAATGTCCTTCCTGTAGTAAGGGGCCCAAAACTGAACACAGGATTTGAGGTGTGGCTTCACCAGTGCTGAGTACAGGGGCACAATCACTTCCCTACTCCTGCTGGCCACACTAGTCCAGATACAGTCCAGAATGATGTTGTCCTTCTTGGCCACCTGGGCACACTGCTAGCTCATGCTCAGCTGGCTGTCAACCAGCATCCCCTCATCCTTCTCCTCCAGGCTGCTCTCAAGCCACTTATCCCCAAGCCTGTAGGGCCGCATGGGGTTGTTATGACCCAGGTGCAGGACCCGGCACTTGGCCTTGTTGAACCTCATACAGTTGGCCTCAGCCCATAGATCCAGCCTATCCAGGTCCGTCTGCAGAGCCTGTCTGCCCTCGAGGAGATCAACACTCCCAGTCAGTTTGTGTCATCTGCAAACTTGCTGAGGGAGCACTCAATCCCATCATCCGGGCCATTGATAAAGATGTTAAACAGGACTGGCCCCAAAACTGAGTACCGGGGAACAACACTCATGACTGGCCACCAAGTGGATTTAGCTCCATTCACCACAACTCTCTGTGCTCGGTCATCCAGCCGGTTTTTAACCCAGCAAAGTGTATGCCTATTCAAGCCAAGAGCCCTCAGCTTTTCCAGGAGGATGCTGTGGGAGACGGTGTCAAAGGCCTTACTAAAGTCCAGGTAGACAATGTCCACAGCCTTCCCCTCATCCAATAGGTGGGTCACCTGGTCATAGAAAGAGATTGAGTTGGTCAAACAGCACCTGTCTTTCACAAACCCATGCTGCCTTAGCCTGATCCCCTGGTTGTCCTGCTCGTGTCGTGTGAGTGCACTCAAGATGAACCACTCTTCCCTGGTACCGAGGTCAGGCTGATGGACCTGTAGTTCTCCAGATCCTCATTCCAGCTCTTCTTGTAGATGGACGCCACATTGGCAAGTTTCCAGTCATCTGGGACCTCCCCAGTCAGCCAGGACTGCTGATAAATGTTTTCCCCAGGAGCAAGTTGGTTGGCTCTGACCCAACAAACCTGAAGGAACGTGTGTTTTCCCTCCAAAATAGCAACCTCAAGTGCTCTCCAGGAAAGCAGAGACGACGTGTGGACATGAGAGAGGTTTTACAAGAATCTCATCCATGCAGCTACTGCTCTGCAGGAAGGCCCTGTAGAGGCTAGTCAGCGATATACAGCCAGGGGAGAAGACCCAGACCCAAAGCATGGGAATCCCTGGGATCACACGGCATTACATTGTGTTACTCTGTCATGAGCAGTAGGACTTACTTTTAGCAACTGATAAATTGTTAATTTGCATTGTCTTTAGTGTGACTACAGGTGGGCTAATTTTCACCAATCTGCTGACAGTCAGTAACTAAATCTCTACAACAACTGGGGAGGGAGTTGGTTTTCTTCTGGTTTTGTTTTTGTTTTTTTGTTTTGGGTTTTTTTTGCTGTTGTTTGTTTTTTTGTGTGTGGGCGTGTAGTTTGTTTGGTTTTTTTTTACACCAAGTAATTTTACAACTTGGAAGTGAGAATGCAGGGCTAGTGAGGTGGAGAAATCCTGGTGTGGGAATCCTGGTGGGCATGGGTGGCAGTGGAGGGGATCTGCAAATATCCCAAAGCAACTAGTAATGACCATAAGCACAGAGGTACTTGAAGTACACTTCTGTTACTTTCGCCACATGCTAGCCCACTGCAGGGAGGTGATTTCTGTCCAGCGTATTATGCCACCAGCACTTTGTGTGCATTACCCATCCATGCCTGGATCAGTTTTGAGATCTTGGCAGGAGGGAGGGACTCTGGGGAGTCGAAGGGTGGGTGTGCTGGGTGGCAGCTGCAGCAGAAAGGTGTGAAGCTGTGGTCCACACGCACATTGGTCACAGTTTGGGTAAAGTGGAGCGATTTGCCATATGCTGCCAATTCTGATCCAAGAGTATGCCCCAAATATCAGCAGTCTGGGAAATGGCTGCTGTAGAAGAATCAGGGCTGCCAAGCCTCAGCGACCAATGCTGAAACCTGTGATTAAGAAGATTAAAAATCTCTGCAAGCAGTCAATCCTGAGCCTAGGATTCAACGTGCACGTAATCCAAATGTTTGTCAACTGTGGAACTGGAAGGCGGCTGCAGGGGTACACAGCCCTTCCAGGGCTGGCAGGTCTTTGGAGACCTGATGGACCATGATCTCCCTGGTAGTTCTCACAGAGGGGCTACAGGACTATTTTGCAGTAGAGATTGAATTCACCCAGCAGAACCCATTCCAATAATTGCCTGAGAGGGACTTTAGCTTGCTTCTGATGGGGTCAGTTTGGAGTCAATAGCCTTGTCATGAGCTGTGTAACCCCTGGCCAAGAGAGGATGGGTCTGAAGGACAAGAACTGCATCAGGAGGTTCAGCATCCACAGGAGGTACCTGTAGAGACAGCTCCTGGAGAACCTCAAAGGTCTTAGCTTCAGGTCTCCTGTGGTCTCCATGCCCAGATAGCAATGCAGGGAAAACGTGGTTGGATAACACTCTGCCTGTGCCAGTCCCCTTGGTGTGACTCTGTTACCATACTCATGTTTTTTCCTGGCTGTCATGGCTAACTGTTGGATGTGATGAGAATTACTCCTCTGCACTAGCTTTAGCCACACTGTGTTACATTAGTGACCATCTCTGGGACAATGAATGCCTTGAGGATGCAGAAGATACTGACCAGAGGAAAGGGCTGCTGTCATGCCTGAAGGGAGCTACACCCTGCTCACATTTACTGTGCTGCAGCTGAAAAAATCCCCTCTCCTCTGTGGCTCTTGACTTTGGCCTTGGCAAGCTATTTTCTGCACTGTCATGTGAAATCCCCATTTTTGAAAGCTTGCATTCTGCCTCAGTGCTTTCCCAAGGCTCCGCAGGACAGGCTAGCTGTCCTGTGTGCCCAGGAGGCACTGGTGAGCAGCAATCACTGCCGCAGGCTTGGCTCTGTGCCGAAGGAGTGCGTCCCATGGCCAGGACACAGCGGGTGACTCAGGGGCTGAACCAGAAACCACTGCAAATGCTCCACTAGACACAGCCCATGCACTCACACTGTGGGAGGAGACCTCAGTGGTGCCATCAGTACAGGATGGGGGCTGATCTGCTGGAGAGCAGCTAAGGGGAAAAGGACCTGGGAGTCCAGACAGCCCATGAGCCAGCAGTGTGTCCTCGTGGCCAAAGTGGCCAATGGCATCCTGGGGTGCATTAAGAAGACTGTGGACAGTATATCAAGGGAGGTTATCCTCCCACGCTGCTCTGCCCTCGTGAGGCCACATCTGGAGTACTGTGTCCAGTTCTTGGCTCTCCGGTTCAAAAAGGACAGAAACTAGAAAGAGTCCAGTGTAGAGCCACTGAGATGATGAAGAGACTAGACCATCTCCCATATGAGGAAAGGCTGAGAGAGCTGGGTCTGTTCAGCCTGGAGGAGACTGAAGGGAGATCTGACTAATGCTTATCAATATCTAAATCACAGAATCACACAATCTCAGGAGTTGGAAGGGAGCTCGAAAGATCACCCAGTCCAACCCCCCTGCCAGAGCAGGATCACCCAGACCAGGTCACACAGGAACACGTCCAGGTTGGTTTTGAATGTGTCCAGAGAAGGAGACTCCACAACCTCTCTGGGCAGCCTGGGCCA
>NW_010156157.1:0-4398 GCF_000695765.1 Mesitornis unicolor
AGGGGGACACTGCTTTGGGGAGAGGGGCAGGTGGTCATGGCCTGGGATCCCCTCAAAGTTTGGGTGTGGGGGGGGACACAAGGCCTGAGACCCCCCCCAAATTGAGGGGTACCTGGAGGTCGACACAGGGAATCAAGGGCTGAGACCCCTCAAATTAGGGGGGATGACAGGGGACATAAGGCCTGGGGTTCCCCCAAACTGGGGGTACCTGGAGGGGGACACAAGGCCTGGGACCCCCCCACATTTGGGGGTACCTGGGGGAGGACACAGGGAATCAAGGGCTGGGACCCCTCAAATTGGGGGACAATGATGGGATGCAAGGCCTAGGACCCCCCCAAATTGGGGGGTACCTGGGGACACTGCCCCGAGGGGGACACACAGGGGGTCCAGGGCTGGGACCCCTCAAATTGGGTGGGGGGGACAAGGGCCAACCCCAAGGTGTGGATGGTGGGGGAGGGCCAAGGTCTGGCACCCCCCTGGGGAGGGGGTTCTTGGGGTGCTGGCACCCTAAATCCTGGGGTATGGGTACAGGGGGATGTCCCCAGGGTGGGGGGCACTGTCCTGTCACCCCCAGGGCCATGGCAGTGTCACAAAGTGCCACCCCCTAGGAGGGCATCATGGACGGGGACAAGAGATCGTGGTGTCCCCACACGACCCCTACCCAGTCACCCCAAATTCTCAGAGATGGGCTCAAGGGGGTGTCCCCGTTCTATGGGGTCAGTTTCCTGTCACCCCAGCCCTGTAACACGATGTCACCATGTGTCCCCACCCCAGGAGGCCATCATGGACGGGACGGAGATCGCGGTGTCCCCGCGCAGCCTGCACAGCGAGCTGATGTGCCCCATCTGCCTGGACATGCTGAAGAACACCATGACCACCAAGGAGTGCCCTGCCCCGCTTCTGCTCCGACTGCATCGTCACCGCCCTCCGCAGCGGGTAGGGGCCGGGTGACGCCGCCGCCGCCGCCACCGCCGGGGGCGTCCCCGCGTCACCCCTCGTCCCTTCTTGTCACCCGCAGGAACAAGGAGTGTCCCACGTGCCGCAAGAAGTTGGTTTCCAAGCGCTCCTTGCGCCCTGACCCCAATTTCGACGCCTTGATCTCCAAAATTTACCCCAGCCGCGACGAGTACGAGGCTCACCAGGACCGGGTCCTGGCCAAGCTCAGCCGCCTCCACAACCAGCAGGCGCTGAGCAGCAGCATCGAGGAGGGGCTCAAGATGCAGGCGATGCACAGGTGGGACCCCTAAAGCACCTCCCTGGCGTGGGGCGGGGGTCCTGGGGGCATCTCCCACCACGTTCTGCCTTCTACACTGGGAAAAGATGGGGGTTTGGGGGGATTTTGGGGGGTGGTGGATGGTTTTGTGGTGGGATGGAGACCAGTGAGGAGTGGTGGCCCTCACTGGGACCAAAATCCTTTTGGGGTGCCATGGATGGGTTTGGAGGAGCAGGAAGTGGTTGGAGATGTCCCTACCCATGGAGGAGGAGACCTCCAACCCCCCTGAGATGTTGTGGGTGGGTTTGGAGGACCCAGATCCGGTCCATATTCATGGAGGAGGTGACCTCCAGACCCTCCTGAGATGCCATGGATGGTATCTGAGGACCCAGACGTGGTCAGAGATGTCCCTGTCCGTGGAGGAGGTGACCTCCAAACCCCCCTGAGATGCTACAGATGGAATCTGAGCAACCAGATCTGGTTGGAGATGCAAGGAGGTGACCTCCAAACCCTCCTGAGATGCCGTGGACAGAGTTTGAGGACCCAGACGTGGTCAGAGATGTCCCTATCCATGGAGGAGGTGGCCTCTAAACCCCCCTGAGATGCTACAGATGGAGTCTTTGCAACCAGATCTGGTTGGAGATGCGAGGAGGTGACCTCCAAACCCCCCTGAGATGCCATGGATGGGGTTTGAGGGTCCAAATGTGGTTGGAGATGGCCCTATGCATGAAGGAGGTGACCTCCAAACCCTCCTGAGATGCTACAGATGGGTTTTGAGGACCCAGATCTGGTCTCTATCCATGAAGGAGGTGACCTCCAGACCCCCCTGAGATGCCATGGATGGGGTTTGAGGACCCAAATGTGGTTGGAGATGTCCATAATCATGAAGGAGGTGATCTCCATACACTTCTGTGATGCTGTGGATGGGATTTAAGGAACCAAGTCTGGTTGGAGATGTGAGGAGGTGACCTCTAAACTACCCTAAGATGGTACAGGTGGGTTTTGAGGACCCAGGTGTAGTCCATATGCATAGAGGAGGTGACCTCCAGACCCCCCTGAGATGCCATGGATGGGGTTTTATGAACCAAATGTGGCTGGAGATGTCCCAAACCATGGAGAAAGTGACCTCCAAACCCTCTTGAGATGCTACAGATGGGTTTAGAGGACTCAGATCTGGTCCATATCCATGAAGGAATTGACCTCCAACCCCCCTAAGATGCTGTGGATGAGGTTTGAGGACCCAGATCTGGTCCCTACCCATGAAGGAAGTGACCTCCAAACCCCCCTGAGATGCCGTGGATGGGATTTGAGGACCCAAATGTGGTTGGAAATGTCCCTATCCATGGAGAAAGTGACCTCCAAACCCTCTTGAGATGCTACAGATGGGTTTAGAGGACTCAGGTCTAGTCCCTATCCATGAAGGAAGTCACCTCCAACCCCCGTGAGATGCCATGGATGGGATTTGAGGACCCAAATGTGGCTGGAAATGTCCCTATCCATGGAGAAGGTGACCTCCATTTCCCCCTGAGATGCCATGGATGGAGTTTGAGGACCCAGATCTGGTCCCTACCCATGAAGGAGGTGACCTCCAAACCCCCCTTTGATGCCATGGACAGGGTTTTAACGCCCCAAACATGCTCAGAGCTGCCTCTCCCCATGCCATAGCTACCCCCCATGTCCCCCCCTCACCCCATATCCCCATTAACCCCCTTCTGTTCCCTCCCCTCCAGGGCCCAGCGCGTCCGCAAGCTGCACCAGGAGTCAGACAACGCCACCTTCAGTGGGGGCGAGGACAACTGCGACAGCCGCTCCCACCTCAGCAACGCCTCCGCCCCCAGCCACCCCGAGGCCGGGCCCAGCCGAAAACGCTCCCGCGCCTCTGACGACTCCGGCCCGGACCCTGACCCCGAAACCTCCCACGAAGGAGGGGGTCGGGGCACCCCTGAACCCGGCGCCGAGCCCGGCAGCAGCGAGATCGAGTTGGTGTTTCGGCCCCATCCCCTGCTGGTGGAGAAGGGGGAGTATTCGCAGACACGGTGAGGGCAGGGGGCGGGCAGGGCCGTACTGGGATGTGCTGGTGCTGGCAGGGCTGTACTGGGCTGTACTGGTGCAGACAGGGACATACTGGGACAGACAGGGATGTACTGGGGTGTACTGGTGCAGGCAGGGCTGTACTGGGATGCACTGGGACTGACAGGTCTGTACTGGTGTAGGCAGGTCTGTACTGGGATGGGCAGGAATGTACTGGTACATACTGGTGCAGGCAGGGCTGTACTGGGACTGACCAGGCTGTACTGGTGCGGGCAGGTCTGTACTGGGACAGGCAAGGATGTACTGGTGCAGACAAGGCTGTACTGGGACGTGCTGGTGCGGGCAGTGCTGTACTGGGATGTACTGGTGCAGACAAGGCTGTACTGGGATGTACTGGGATGGGCAGGGCCATACTGGTGCAGGCAGGGCCGTACGGGGCTGTACTGGGACTGACAGGGCTGTACTGGTGTAAGCAGGGACATACTGGGATGGGCAGGGCTGTACTGGTACATACTGGTGCAGACAGGGCTGTACTGGTGCGGGCAGGGCTGTACTGGGCTGTACTGGTGTGGGCAGTGCTGTACTGGTGCGGGCAGGGCTGTACTGGTGTGTACTGGTCCTCCTCTTCCTCCCTTTTCCTCCTCTCTTCTCTTCCTCACCCTCTGCCACTTCCCCTTCCTCCCCTCTCCCTTCCTCTCCTCTTCCTGTTTCTCTTCCTCCCCCTTTCCCTTCTTCCCCTCCCTTCCTCCCTTTTCCTCTTTTCTCTCATTACTTCCTCTTCCTCTTCCCTCCTCTTCCTCTTTGTGCCTCCCCCTCCTCCTCCTCCCTTTTCCTGTTCTCTTCCTCTCCTCTTCCTCCCCCTCTGCCTCCCTCTTCTCTTCCCCCACCTCTCCCTTCTTCCTTTCTCTTCTTCCTCCCTCTCCTTCTCTTCCTTCCTTTTCCTTCTCTTCTTTGACCTCCCCTTCTTCCTTTTCCTTCCTCACCTCCTCTCTTCCTACTTCTCTTCCTCTGCCGCTCCACTTATCCTCTCCCCTTTTCCTCCCTTCTCATCTCTTCTCTTCCTCCATCTCGTCCTTCTTCCTTTTTCTCTTCCTCCCCCTCTCCCCTTTTCCTCTTCTCCTCCTCCCCTCTCCTCCTCTTCCTCCCTTTTTCTT
>NW_010156158.1:0-4104 GCF_000695765.1 Mesitornis unicolor
GGAGAGGCTGCCCCATCCCCTCCACTTCTTACAGAGAGGCTGCCTCCTCCTCCTCTCCAAACACTTCAGGCCCATGTCTGGAGAAAGCTGCTATTCCAGCCCCACAGGTGGGATCTTGACCCGAGTGTTTCTGCAGGGGCCGCAGCGTAAGGCAGGAGCGCAGGCAGGGACCCACGGGCAGGACTCTTCCAGGCGGACGAGGCCGGCCCCGCGCCAGCCCCTGTAACACACACACAGATGCACACCGGCTTTCTTTGCGCTTTTATCCAAACTACGAGTACATCACAGAGATCTGTGCCCGCCCTGGAGTGTTCTTTATACACGGCTAAAAAAGAAACAAAGGACAGGCAGAGGGGCAGGGGCGAAGTCTCTCGAGTCGAGTTCATGCGGACAGGTCGCTGTTATCAAATCTCTCCTGGTCGTACACCTCTGCTACCACCTTCCTCCCCGCAAACCAGCGCCCGTTCAGAGCCTGGATGGCTTTGTGAGTCTCTGACGCCATGGAGAACTCCACAAAGATCTTGACAATGATCTCGGCATCCTCCTCTTCTCCTTGCTTCTCCTGGTAGATGATGACTCTGTTTACAGCCCCAAATTTGCCACATTCTTCCGTCACTTCTCCCTCCAGGTCGTCGTCAATGTCCTTTGGATCCACCATGTTGCGAAGCACCATGACAGTGGACTGCAGAGAGGAGGACAAGACTCGTGAATTAATGCACCCCACGTACCCAGCTCCAGTCTGCACAGCCCCATCAGAGCAGCAGCTCGCCCGAGCACCACCAGGTACCCCAGTGCTGTCACGGGCACGCTCCCTGACGTCAGTCAAACGAATCCCAGGTTCTCGGGGATAAACCAGTGAGTTTTCCTCCCCGGCACCAGAAGCTTGAACAAATCCCATTCACCGGCAGCCGTCATCAGGAAAGCTGAGTGCCACCTCCTGGGCTTTTCCTCAACGCGTCTCTGAAGCACAAGTGACCTGCAGACCTCTACAGCTCTTCTTGTGCTGCTCCCACCCAGTTATTTTTTGCTTTCTAATCTTCAACACCACTGTGTACTTCTTTTTGGGAAAAATGTTCCTCATTTCCAAATAAAGGAGAAGGATTTTACAGCTCTGACAACCCATGGTTGACCAGGCACTTTCACTGCAGGGGATAACGACGCACGAGTGCCTGCAACGCACCCCTGCTGTGCATCCCCCATGGAGCCCCTGTGGACAGAGCACCCCTACCACAGACGGCTGAGGCTGGACAGGACCTCTGGGGTCACCTGGCCTCAGCTCCCCTGCTCAAGAGCTACCCAGGACCACGTCCAGAGGAGTCACAGAATCCCAGCACGTCAGGAGTTGGAAGGGACCTGGAAAGCTCCCCCAGTGCAACCCCTGCCACAGCAGGGGCACCACAGCAGTCACACAGGAACACGGCCAGGGCTTTGGGTGTCTGCAGACAAGGAGACTCCACAACCTCTCTGGGCAGCCTGGGCCATGCTCTGCACCCTCCCACCAAGAAGTTTTGCCTCTGCTGAGCTTGAACCTCCCGCCTCCCACTTTGTGCCCATTGCCCCTTGTCCTGCCATTGGACATCCCAGAGCAGAGCCTGGCTCCTTCCTCCTGACACTGCCCTTTCCAAATGGATCCCCAGGAATGAGGGCACCCCTCAGGCTCCTCTGCTCCAAGCTCAAGAGCCCCAGCTCCCTCAGCCGCTCCTCAGCAGGAGATGCTCCCCAGTGGTCACTGCTCCAAGTGATAGTGCTTGGATGGTGAGGAAACATGGCAAGGCCACTGTCTCACCATGGGTGCTGGATCCACACCTCATCTGTGTGGCCCTGCTGGACTCTTTCAAGCAGTTCCTGTCCTTCTTGAACTGGGGAGCCCAGCACTGGGCCCAGTTTCCCAAATATGCTCCCCACCAGGGCAGAGCAGAGGGGCAGGAGAACCTCTCTGCCCTACAACCACCCCTTCTCATCCACCCCAGGATGGCGTTGGCCTTCTTGGCTCAAGGGCTCATTGCTGCCTCATGGGCATCCCGCTGTCCCCCAGGACCCCCAGCCAGGCTGCGCTCACCTCCTGTTTACGCAGCAATTTCTGCATCACCATGTGACGGGCGCTGCTGCCAGATATGCTCATGTGCTCCTGCTCACTCAGCATCTCCGGCCTCTCTGACTCCTGGAACACCTCCTCCTCTTCCTTCTCCTTTTTGACTTCCATCAGGCCCAGTGCTGGGGGACTGGCCAGGATAGGATTCACAACTCCCACTTGTGGAATCGTGACAGGGATGGGAGGCCGGGCGGGGGTCACACCTGTAAAAAGTACAAACTCTGTAGTGTAAAGGAAAGAGCCTGGGTACAACACCTGGGTGCACACCAGCCACTGATGGAGAGGACCACAAGAATGTACACGGTTTTATTTGGTCTGCACCAGCACCAACCAAGGAGACAAAAGCAGCAACGTAGGACAGAAGCACTCAATCCATGCATCGTGTACTTGCCCAGTAACATTTCTCCAGATTTTCAGAGTGCCACGCATTCAGTTCCCGTCCCTGTCGTATCTATTACATGCCAAAATAAATTCCCGTTCTCGACAAAGCAGGGCAGGGAGGATTCCTGCTTCAACTTCTCCTTAAGTTTGTGACCCCAGCTACACAGAACCCTGCTTCGTGCCAGGTACACGAGCGATAAGAGGCAGAGCAAACACACCTGTAATGACTCCCGGTGCTTGTGCGGCCATCACGGCTTGCGGCAACGCCCCTAAGGGCTGGGCCAACGTCAGTGCCGGAGACACCAACCCTGGGGTCGCCAAAGTGCCCAGAACAGCAGCTCCTGCCACTGCTTCCTGCAAGAGAAAAACCAAACCAGAACGGCGTTAGCGCTGCGTCAAGAAGCCGTGCTATGGCTGGATTCAACTGATGTGCAGACACATGGGTTGTGGGGACCACAGCTCTCGGGTGCTACTGTAAAAGACAAAGGATTGCACGCAGCCCACCAGAGAAACGCACAAACTACGAGACTTCAAGGTTTGGAAGAAAAAAGTTCTCCCGCAACTCGAATTTCACCCATCCTCTCAAGCTGGAAGATCTGTTACTGAATGAAAGGCACCAAAGGATTCAAGACACGCAGAGCAAGACGAATCTCTACCTGTTCCCACCTTCTACACAGTCACAGCTTTTCACTGATACTGAGGAACGTGATCCACGTGAAAAGGTTGGTGGGAGCTCCCAGCCCACCCCTCTGGCGGCAGCACCAGGTGAGGGAATCACAGAATCACAGAATCCCAGAATGTCAGGGATTGGAAGGGACCTCCAAAGCTCATCCAGTCCAATCCCCCTGCCGGAGCAGGAACACCCAGATGAGGTTACACAGGAAGGCGTCCAGGCGGGTTTTGAATGTCTGCAGAGAAGGAGACTCCACAACCTCTCTGGGCAGCCTGGGCCAGGGCTCTGTCACCCTCACTGAGAAGAAGTTTCTTCTCCAATTGAAGTGGAACCTCCTGTGTTCCAGTTTGTGTCCGTTAGGGAACTCTTATAGCCTAAGTTTATCCCAACTGATCTGGTGGAGACTGAATCCTCCTCTGATTCAGGGGACAGGGCAGGGGGGAGCACAACGCTGCTGTCTCCAGAAGCCGCACGCTCACTTCTCAATGGGACAACCCTGTAACTTTCACCACCGTTTTCACTGCTGTGATGACTGGAAACTTCCTTCCAACTTCCAGCCTTTGTAACCGAAACGTTTCCCCGTCACCTCCTTCTGCCTGCACCTCTTCTCCCATCCTGTTACCTTCCCAGCTCCATGCTGACCGTACCTGAGCAGAAATCCGAGGCACATTTCAGCATTTTTCCAGTTACACCATGGAAAACCTTTCGAGTTCCTTCCTATCAGGTGTTCCAACTCTCCCTACTCGATACCTTCTGTAACCCAAATAAACATCCTGACTCTGCACAGCCAGAACCCAAACAACACTCGAGTGAACACCCAGTGAACTTCCACAAAACAACGTGCCCAACACACGGCCCAAATTCCCACTGCTGTTGCTTCCCAGGCTGTTGTGCTCGTGATTCCGTTGCCCAGATCCTCCCTCTGGCGAATTGCTTGAAGAGGTCAAAGTTTGCCCTG
>NW_010156159.1:0-36095 GCF_000695765.1 Mesitornis unicolor
CGTTCTGTGATTCTGTGATTCTGTGACTCTTGGTTGGGATGTGATCAGCACTTTTGCCATCTGGCACCATGCTGAACACCAGCATTTTTCATGCATCTAAACAATTTCTGACTCCAGGCAGCAAGCACTTATGCCCAGTTAAACTAAAGCAGAATAGCATTAAATATAATAAAATGCAAACTTGAACAGAAAATATTCTCTGTCTCAGTACCTTCCATACTCTTCTGCCGTATCTCTGGGTTTGAGATTTTAGATGATAGGTGAATTCTGAACTTTCCCTTTCGACCCCATCCAGGCACAATAAAAGGTAATGAAGGCCAATATAGTGTGTATGTTTTTGAGATGTGTGGTGAAAGGTCTTGGAGAAAAAGAGACTGAAATAACAGAGCAATAAGCATGAAAATGATGTTGAGAGCCCTAGGATTTTTTTTTTTTATATATGATCCTGGAAAAATCTAGGTGGAAGAGACCTCTGGCTGTTGTCAGCCCCCTGGTCATGACTGTCTTCAGAGTTAGATATGGTTGTTCAGGGCAACCTCATAAGGACAATGGACTTTTTGGAGCTTTCAGCAGGGTTCTGACAGAGGTGATACTAGTCTGATGCTTCAAGTAGAGAGGGACAGCTGCTACTGTCATTGATTTCAGTGGTGCTGTGCAGCAAGTAAAGGAGCATCCTAGAGTGAATGAGACCGGGGAGTAGGAATTAAGAGGAATGTAGGAATACAGCTTCCGCATCTACACACTGTGAGAAGCCCAGAGTCAAAGTCTGTACGTGAGGGCTTGTACAGACATAGAGTTAAGAACAGGCTGGAAAAGGAGTCAGGGGAGCAAAAGACTCTGTTATGTGGTGAAACAACTAACTGAAGTTCCTAACAGACTGTTCTTCCTCTGGACATCCGTATCATTGTCTTGAAGGTGCTTAGACTCAGTGTTTAAGGCAGGAATGATTGCTGTGTCTGTGCAGAACTCAGTTTCACCTCTTTACCATGGAAGACACAATAAATGGGAACCAACTTCTTTAATCCAAAGTTTGGCAACCTGCACATGGGAGAGTTTGACTGCAAAAAGCAGAGGAGAGGAAAGGCCCTGATGTCAGTCTCCTCAGAGGGAGCCAGTTGTCTGTCCTTGCTCAAGAAGTGTCTTGCTCTGGAAGCCAGTGCTGGATCCCTGAATCCCCACGAAAAACACCAAGTGCTGTGAATCAGCTTTCCATGGCTCCAGGGAACCCATGGCTCTGCACTGTAAACACAGCCTGGTCCCTGCATGAACATCACACAGCGGAGCTATGTGAAATCAAAAGGATATTTAGGCAAAACACTACAGACAAGAGCTTGTCACAACAGCATCTGCTGTAAACCTCAGGTTTTCATAAAGACCCAGAGAAGTGTAACTGACAATCACCAGTTGTGGTATGACATACCATGACATAGGGACATCCTATAATGTGTGGAGTAATTCCTGCAGCAGTCAGCCCTGATGTCCCAGCAGAGCTCACCACCCTGCAGCAACTGGGTTTGCACACCAGCACTTTTTGCACTGGAATCTGATTTTACCCCCTTGTCACCTGGGATAGCTTTCTATAACGGAGGATCTGGTCATTCTTTTACATTTAATTTGCTTATACACATACTTATTTCTTTTAATTTCTTGCTTTTTCCTCTTTTATAATTCCTATCTTCACATAATTTGGATCTAATTAGACTCAGTTATGCCCACAGTAAAAGGGTTATTATTTCAAGTCAATCCTTTCTAGCTCCACTTCAGATATTACAGGGATTGTAAATTCACCCACTCATCCATCATTTAAAAAAAAGGCACCATGCTTTCAAACATGTTTTAGCAAACAAAAACCCCTCCATAAATTAACTTAAAACATGTTAAGTAACATATACCAATTGGAAAATTCTGAAGCATTTGCTATTCCACATTTGTGGTACTTTAGTCATCTTAGTGGCATCTCATCAGCTCAAAATGCCCTAACAGAATGAAAAAAAAAAGTTAGATGTTTGGTAGAACTGTTTGGGGTGTTCTTTGTTGTAGTAGTTTTAGGTTCTGAGGACTGGAAGTATAAATTGGTAGCAGTTGCAAAGCTAACTGCACTAAACAATGGGGCTGAATGATATAATAGTAATAATGCTGAATGATGCCAGAGTCATTTCCTGATGTAGAACAGATGCAAATTTAAAGGCAAGATATAAATAGCATTGGAAGAACAGGAGATGTACAGGGGAATAAACAATCAAATATAATATAGCAGGTGTCTGAAAACTTAATATGCATAAAACAGAGCAGGTAAACAGAGAGTAAGAAGTATTCAAGGGTTAATTCTCATGTTGAGATTGTCCAGAGGTGAGCGAAGGCAGCAGGGAGAGAGAGCTCTGTGCTTGGGCAGAACTGAGGTATCCCCTCCTTCACGGTAATAAAACAAAGCCATAAACAGGTGGTGCCAGTGAACCTGCATCTTCTGCTCAAAAAATTCAGGTTGGCTAGAAAAAGATGAAATGAAATAGCTATTACCT
The DNA here is from genome assembly GCF_000695765.1 of Mesitornis unicolor. Classification (NCBI taxonomy): domain Eukaryota; kingdom Metazoa; phylum Chordata; class Aves; order Mesitornithiformes; family Mesitornithidae; genus Mesitornis; species Mesitornis unicolor. Next base: position 2,520 of record NW_010156159.1, read on the forward strand.
ATTTACACCTGATAAAGAGAATATCCATATCCATGTCTGTATCTATCCTGTCACGTATACTTTCATATGGAATTAATTCTTCTGAAACCAAGGAGGGTCATAGAGATAAGGTTAATTTTAATGGCAGGACAAGAGTACTTCATACATTTTAGATACTAGTGCAGAATAATTCAATGAAAACACTCCAAACCAATAGTAATAGTTAATTACTTTTAGCTCTCTCTCAGTGTAAATAATTGTCCATGGTAAGCATCAGAAATTTTTGATAGTCACATAAGCATTTATAAATAAATTGGTGATCATCTGACCACTCAGAAAAGAAAAAATATTGTCACACCATGAAAAACTCTGCACAGAACTCAGTGTACTCAATTAAGAGAATATTAAAGTAACAGTGTTTGCATTGTCTGATTAGGTCCAACACCAGAAAATGGAAATATGCGCCCTTTAATTTCAAAGTCACATTTTGACAAGAAAATGCTAGACAGGTATGTTTTGCAAGGGATTTTTTGTAAGCAAACACTATAAAATAGTGTGCTATAGGTTTATCCAGTGTTATAAGTGGTTTTTTTAAAATATTGTTTCAGTGAAATCCAAGGTTTTATTTTTAGGTAACACTGAAATATTTAATCAAACAAACAGGTCGCTGTTCTAAGAAATGCATTTTCTGGTTTGCAGAGCTGTGCAACTGAATGAGTATTACTCATTATCCCTGATTTATTCATTGCAGTTAGTTATTAGCCAGCTCTATTCAATTTTCTAGCAGGACGCCATTCTATTGTAAAGGCATATGTGTGTTATAGCAACCCTTAATTTATTGGTCTTTCAGAATATAAAAGCCCTATTTGTTGCTGATTAACAAAACTGCAATCATGTGAAACTTTGTCATTTTATTGGCTTTCATTGAAAGCCTTGTGAGTGACATCTTCCATGCAATGTTATCATTAACATTACTAATGAATCAGACCCACCAATAGCTTGGAATAGTCTTCTCAAATTTTAAGAAATATCTTTCTTATTTAACTTATATGAACAAAGATTACTATAGCACCAATGCTCTCTGTGGTTTTGCATGTAAAATTTCTCTGCTGAAAACTCTGTGAATAGCTAGGTGTTTAGAAGTTTAAAAGAATTTTATTGTGTTTTGAGGAATGAAATCAATATCTGAGTTTTATTAAAAAAATCTTAATTTCCTACTACATTTCTTTTAATAATCTACAGCTAAAACCAACTTGAAGTGAACAACCTAAGAAAACGTGGTTCTCACTTAATCTCATTTAAAATATCCTTGGGATTTCCAAGGGCCAGAAAAGCAGATTTAAATTTCTTTTACAGTTCATATGAGATATTGCTTATTAAAGCATGTATTAATTACTTTTCTGTTGATAAATTACTTTTGGCACATGTAATTAAAGCAGAAGATTCAATCATTAACTTCAATCAGTGTGAAAGTACACTTAAAAAGATTAAATTGTAATGCATAAAGGGTAATAGCCTTATGGTACATTGCATGTTTTACACTTTAAGATATCTTTTACCTGGAAAATGTTTATGAAAAATATTGCATATATCTGTTTTTTCATACTTCTAAGTCTATTAATCACTAAAACATGAAAGGCAAAAAATATGCTTGCTACATAGATGTTTTGAGGTAGAACTTTTTGATGTTAAAATCATGATATAATATATATATGCAACACATATCTATGGTGTCCCATAGATGCAAGCAGGATGTTATCTGACATTGCTAGTTAGTGTAAAAACATGAAGAAAAAGGCAGTCTCTGACTCAGAAAAAGGTTTGAAACATTAATTACTGCATTGCTGTGTGTTTGCATCACATTGCAAGGAGAAAAAGGCTATACTACCTCAGAGAAAGGTTAAATGCCTTGCTAGTGCAAAAATGCAGTTATTTTCAGTGAAATGACTACCTTGGAGTATCTCACTCACTGGCAAATCATAGTGAAGAGGCTTTTACTTTGAAGTGGCTGTAGGAACCAACTATATGTCCCTTCCAATCCAGATTTCAATGGTGTCACTATGTTGAACAATAAATGCTAACGTTTGTCCCCTCTGAGGCTTGTACAGATGCTTGGGGTTACTCTGCCCTGGGTGCAGAACTTTGCATTTCTTCTGTCCAACTGCATGAGTTTCTGTTAACACAGTCATCAAGCTTTTTAAGTCACACAGAGCTGTGGGGGAACATTACATCTCAACATAAAAGCCTCCCCAGTTTAGAATTCTCTGCATATTTGATAATTCTGCTTCACCAGATAGGTTCTTTAAGATTATAATCATTATTTGTCCTAGTATAAATCTCTAGGATATTAGTTATCATTTGGATTTTGTGCTGTTGACTACTACCAGATATTATTATTCAACCCAGTAGTCCAGATAATTTTCAATCCACCCAAGAGTCTCTTTGTCCAGTGCACACTTAGCTTCTAGACTACACCAAAGTATCAAGTTCTAGATATCTCCAAGGATGGAAACTCCACAGCCTCCCTGGGAAACCTGTGACAGTGTTTGACTATCCCCATTACAAAGATGGTTTTTTCCTTGCACATAACTGGAATTTCTCTTGTCATAACCTCTTTCTGTTGTGTCTCTGTACTGTCCCATCAGACGGTTGAAGACAGCAATAAGTTCTCTCTATAGTCTTGTCTTCTCAAGGCTGAAAAAAATCCACTTCTTTCAGCCTCTCCTTATACGCCATGTTTCTCAGTGCCTCAGTCACCTTGATGGTCTATGCTGGACTCACTGCAGTATGTCTGTGTCTTTCTTGTGCACATTACCCCAGATAAGGTCTCACAGTCACCAAATCGAGAGGAATAATCACTCAGTAGTAATCCTAATGTGTTGCTGCCCTACTGTTGCCTGTTCCTCTTCTTCTCAAAAAATGTCTGGGTTGTTCCTGCTCTCTCAGTAAGGTATTATCTATTTATTTGTTTAAAATCAGCCAGCTCTTTCAGGCACCATTCCTCTGATGGCAGCTTCCCATGGGATTCTGGCTAGCAAAGACTTAAACAACTAAAGAGTTTTATTAAGGAAGTAAAAGTCCTACCTCTGCTGTTTATCTTCACTGCCTTCCCCCACATCCCGAATTCAGTCATACTGGGGTCACTGTAATCTGTGTTACTGTCTGTGATCACATTGCCCGACAGTTACCCTTTGCCTGTGAGCAATGGTCAAGTAGAGCATTACTCCTGACTGACCCCTCTAGCATTTGTATCAGGAAATGGTCCCCAGAAAAGCATAGTAAAATCCTGGTTTGCTTGCACAATGCTGTGTTGCCCAAGCAGTGGATACCTAGATTGCTGAAATCCACCCTGAGGACCAGCCTGCAACTCGAAAACTCCTTCAAGTATTTTGTGGAAAGCTTCATCCACTTCATCCTTTAGGTCAGGCACTCTGTAACAAATTCCAAAGAGAGTTTGGAGACACTCATCTAGTGTGAGTGTCTGGTGGAAGGAAGTCAGACCAGAGGGTCCATGGTGGCTTGCTTGAGTCCTTCCTGCTCCCCAGAGGTTAATAATCTCATTGGGTGTGCTATGTGCTACTGCAGGAGGAAAAAGCTGCTGTTCAAGTTATAACCTACATTGTCTATAGGAGTGCGGTTTATGATAGATTTCTAACTTTTAAAAGTCAAAATTAGCTGAAATGAACACAACCTAGAAAGGTGAAGTCCTTGCCAAAGATCATAGCGAAAACAGGAAATAAAAAGCAGCTATTAATCTAACACAGCCTATAATATAGAGAGTGATTGGAATAAAGAGCTAAGTACAGCTCTGGATTCATTTATGGAAATGAAGTTACATCCACTTACATTAGAACTGATTATACCTCCCAGTGTCTCGATTAAACAGCCCCCAGGTCTCACATACCTAATGTGTCAGAAGTTCAGATCTACTCAGCTTTCCTGACATTTGAAATAGCAATTTGAGGCTTCAATTCTTTCTGTCCTTCTTCATTCACAATTGCTAAACTCTAATGGCAATTTTTATTCAAGCAGCAGGGCAGTGACTTTATTAAGCCTGGAAGATTTTTCATATTTTTTTATTTCAAGGAGCAAGAAAAGAGATCTCAAAAATGCTTGATGTTTCTGATTAAAGATATCGGAAGTGTATTGATTAGTTCTGCGTGTCAGTCTGCTATTGGTACCATAATCATTAGGCATTTTATTCAGGTAGACTTCTTCTATGTACCTGCTTGCTACTCAGAAAGTATGAGAGAGATGCATATAATTCTTTTCTTGAGATAAATTTAAAATATTCTTAATATTCTATAACTGTTCTTATTAAGGGTGTTTATTAGCGTAAATATTGAGTTGGCCAAAAAGTAACTGCAGTTTTTTTCTGGCCAAATACAAGGCAAATTTTTCATGGCAAAAAAAACACCAAAACAACAAAAACCAAACTATTAAGCAATGTATTGCCCATTGTGTTCAATTATCTTTTGCCATCTTTCAGGCAACTTCATGATTCCATGCTCAAAAAATGTCTTATCTTTTTCAGCAAAAAACAGTTCCAAGAACTATTTGATATCCTCATCAGCAGTGAAGATTTTGCCAGTCAAGAAGTTTTGTAAAGAACAAAACAAATAGTAGTCTGATAGTGCCAGGTCTGGTGAATATGGTGGATGTGGTAACACATCCCATCCAAACCGCAACAATTTTTGACAAGTGATCAAACTTGTCTGTGGTCTTGTATTACCATGATGAAGCACACACACCAGAATTCACCAATTCTGGACGCTTCTGTTTGATGGCATCATTTAATTTATCCAGTTTATGACAGTACACATATGAATTAATGGTTTGGTTCTTTGGAAGCAGTGCAAAATACACAATGCCTTTGAAATCCCACCAGACTGACAGCACAACCTTCCTTCAGTGAATATCTGCTTTTGAAGTGCTTTGAGCTGGTTCATCACACTTGCTCCATGATCTTTTACATTCATCTTGGTTGTAGATGACCCATTTGTCACAGCCTGTTAACACACATTTCAATAATGGGTGGTTTTCTTCATGTTTCAAGAGAGAATTGCAGATGCCAACATACTGAGTGAGAGGAATTTCTTTGAACTCATGTGGTACCCAAATATCAAGTTGCTAACATATCCAAGTTGGTTTAAATGATTTTCAGAGCTTGACTTTGATATGCTAAGATTATCAACAATCTCTTGTGTTGTTCAACACCAGTAGTGTCATTAAATGCCTTTATTTTGTCATTATCAACTTTGATTGGCCTTCCTGAGCATGGTGCATCTTAAACATCTAAATCATCAAAATTTAGCAAAACAATTCTGATGTTACCGTAGTTTTAAGGCATCTTCACCATACACATTACATAACTTTTAATGAGCTTGCACAGCATTTTTTCCTTTTCTGAAATATTACAGCAAAATATGACAAAAATATTCCTTTTGATTTTCTGTTTTGAAATCAATGCCAAACAAATAAATAGATGTTAACAAAATTGTGCACTTTCTCTTTCTAAAACAAGCTTGGACTGTCAGCTGTCAAGTTACATAATGAATTTGCAGTTTGAAATTAAATTTGTTACATTTCAAGACATGTATGTCCATCTATTAAAAATAAACATAATTACTTTTTCCCCAACCCAATAGCAAGCACCTCACGGGGTGTGAAAGAAAACCACACCATAAGAATTCACTTTGCTTTTGAGACTTTCTAGCTGACTGACACAAAATACATTTCCCCACTATATTTTTATGCATTTTCGTAGAACACTGTGACATAAAATATATGGATTGGGGAACAAACAAGGAGAAGAAATTACTTTCTAAAAACTACCTTCATGCTTAGTTGTTCATTACTTTGCCATCTGTCAGTGAAGAACAGTGGAATGGTGCTGTCAGGTCAGACAAAAGGTCCTTTTGTCCTTGCTCCTTATCTCTAACAGTGGACAGTCATAGGATGACAGGCCGCAGGATCACGGGATAATTCAGGCTTGGAGGGACCTAAGGAGGCTTCTTCTCTGGTCCAACCTCTTGCTCACAGCAGGTCAGTTCTGAGGTTAGACGTTAGATGGGACTGCTCAGGGTTTCATCTACTCAGGGCTCGAAAACCTCCAAAGAAAAGAATGCAAATATGGGCCTCTGCCTGACTGTCCTCTTTGGGGAAAACAGTTTCTGCTTATATTGAGGCACTCCTGTTTCAGTTAATGCTCAGTGTTCCTTATCCTCTCGCCCTGCACAGCTGTGATGAGCCCAGCTATGTATCTTTGATGACCTTCACATAGGCACTGGTGCTTCTGTTAGATTCCTGTCAAATCCATCTCTGCTCTAAGCTATGCAAGCCCAGCTCCCTCAGCGACTCCTCATAGGGAAATTGCTCCAGCCTCCACCATCTTTGTGTCCCAGTAGGAAAAGAGAAGGAAGAAAGACCTGAAGAAAAAAATACTATTTTTTTTCTCTAGCTTTTGTTGCAGGGTGTATTTTTCTCTTGATCAGCTCGCCTATTCAGTTTCTTACCCATCTTGTTACCCACTCAGCCTGACTGTGGTGTCCAAAGATGGTGAGAGACACCTACCAAATTCTTGCAAAAGTCAATGCAAACGACATCCACTGCTCTCTCCTCATTCACAAATCTAACCATGTTATTGTAGAAGACAGTTGGGTTGGTCAGACATGATTTATCCTGGCAAATCCATGCTGACTGTTCCCAGTCACCTTCTTCTCTTCTCTGTCTCAGAAATGTACTTCAGGGATAAAGAAATGTGTGTTTAGGGAAAAATGCAGAGTTGGGGAATGCCAGAATTCATACCTTGTGTGCCTTTCCAGTCGCCAGTACACTTTGAGTTAGAGGCTTCCTGAATCGAAACCTGTATTTTTGTATTAATGATCTTTAAAGTATGTTTTCTCCAAAAAATGCCTCTAGTAACTTTTTCCAGCCTAATTGAACTGGTGACATTTCCAACAACCTACAACAGTGAGTGTCTTACTTTTAATTTCATGCTCTGTGAAGATATTGATGCCTCATCTCTGAGGCTGACAGACTTCTGATTATTAGTCTTCTTTTTACATTCAATAGAGAGAAGTCAGCTTCTAAGTAGGAGGAATGGGCAGTTTTGGAGCGGTTTTGTTTGTTTGTTTTTGTTTGGAATTTTTTTCCAATAGACTAATTTATTTTAAACTACTTGCTTGGAAAAGTAAATAAAAATCTCATTTTTTGAAATGGAGAGAACATGGGATCAATGACTTTTATAGAATGAAAAAGGAGTTCTTTCATCTGCCCTGTGACCCTTGTCTGGATATATTCACATACTCAGGAATCATAATAATTTTTATTTCCACTTAGTTCTTCTTCAGAGTAGAAACACTTCACTATAATTATTTCACTTATACAGACAGTGTGCCCAGGGAGAGGTCCATGATTTGGAAGTGCAGAGTGAGTGTCTGGCTGAGCACAATAAATGCAGGCACTGAGCAGGTGCCATGAGATCTCCGAGTCACACTGTTGGATAATGTATGGTAATGCGTGGTATCTCATGTGCATTTTCTTTGTTGTTGGATACCTCTCTTCCAAGGACTTCAGAAATACTATGTGCAATCTGCTGTGCTCAGTTCCTGCCATTCAAGATGAGACCCGTAATTTGGTCAGAACAGCTTAATACACAGTTTTTAGTGTGATCTGGAGTGGTGCAAACATGCAGAATTTCACTTGAGGGAACAGCAGCTTTAGCCATATACCCTTAGACTGTACTTCAGAGCATGCACCACAGCCAATTTTCGTGTGTGAACTCCTCTAGGTGATCCTGCTCTGGAAGGGGGTTGGACTAGATGATCTTTCGAGGCCCCTTTCAACTCCTAACATTCTGTGATTCTGTGTGATTCTGTGTAAATTACAGTAACTATTTGAGTAAGCACTAATTAATTAATACAAGCTGTCAATTTCATTTTCCCACTGTAGGAAGGTGTGACATACTGAAGACTGAGTAATTTTTAATATCATAAAGGGTGAATGAGTGCTTTAATGTGTTCAAATTTTATACTCAGCCTTGATTTCACCTAAGCCCAGTGCTTTGAAATTTGCACTGAAGTTAACAGCATTGCTGCTTGTGACTCTGGTCACTTCCATCAGCATTTCTGGGAACAGATGAACTCCTGCAACTGTACAGTATTCATGACTGAGACTCTATTTGTGATTAAATGTGCCTGTGAAAGAAGAATTAAACTTCTTTCAAGTTGGATCATAAAAAATCTGTCTTTGGAGGAAGGAGGCACCTAATATTTGTACTTCATGGGAAAATACAATTTATTGCTGTCAAAATAAAAATATTTGTATAGGTATTTAATGATAACATCTGTTCAGACAGATGTGTGTATGTCTGTAATGTGGCTGGATTTCATACATAGAAATGGAGAAGCAGTACTGCATTCTTTTTAAAAAGAATCCTTCTTTGTCAAGAAAGAGGGTATGTGCTTATGAATGAGTATTTTTTTCATAATTAAATAGAAAATATCTTGCTGTTGTTTCAATAGAAAAAGCAGCAGCAACCCTTAAAGCATCGCATTTGAAATATCTGGACAGGATGCACTTGCAAGCTCAAGGTTTTCAGTTCTAATTATAGTGTGCAGCCAGCAATAACAAGATTTAAGGAAAATATTGCACTTTAAGTAGATATTACAGATACATTTTCAAGGTAACAACTATAAACTCCAATTACCACTTAATATGTAGTTGCTTTATATAGTATAAGAATACAAAAAATAATATACTTGAGGGAAACTGCATGAATGTAAACCAATTATATCTCTTTGAGAAAAACATTCAACTGTGAAAAAATTAATGAACCTGGTGGCTGATGCACCCAATAAGTGACACCTGAAAGAGGTCATTGCCTGTAACTCAGTACCTTTCAAAATACTTTTGTATGTAAGTGCTATTTTTTCATGTGAATTTTAAAATATCATTAATCTACAGGAGACTACAAAAATATTCATGACAGGGTTATTTTGTTTAGATAGAACTTGGAAAAATATTAGAATATCACAATACCACTGCTGTAGACACTTTACACTCATTACTGCAGAGCAGTGGAAGAAAATAATATTACAATTCACCTGTAGTAGTAAGTTGACTGAAGTTTCTATCCTGCTTTGAGTGAAGGGAATAATAAAATTGCAGTTGACTTCCCTGGGGACAGAATCGGCCCCTGTCAGGCTAAGGATGATAAATCATAAAAATATATCAGCAGCAGATGGTTGCAACAGATGATTGAATAAGCACTAGTTTTAATTTTTATGAAATAACTTTTTTTAAAGGTACAACTTGTCAAGAAATTTAAACTGACTCAGATGAATTCTAAAATGTGCTATGTTTTCTTTACGGTATGTAGGGGCAATTTTACTTGCCAAGTTGATCTCTATAGCAATAATACTATCCAATTGTAACATAATATATATACTCATTCAAATTCAGAAAAAAAGTGATTGCTTTGTGAAAGGAGAATGCAATAGAAACAAGGGAAAAAAGGACAAGAGACAATAGGAAGAGGTGGTTTTTTTTAAAAAAAAGCCACTCTTCATCTAGGGCTCTTTACTCACACTACAAAGGCATTTATGTGCCTATTTCCTGTGAAACTGGAGGATTTCAGCTTCTAAAAGTGGTGAAGCACCTACATACCTCTGTGGATGTATCTCCCGCACACAGCTGAGTAGGGTGTTATATATAAACCAGCACTGAAATGGGATGGATGTTTTGACTGATCCTGTCAAGACACATTATAGACAATTGCATGCATCCTTATGGCTACTGCACACGCGGCTGGGATTTCCCAGCTGGAGGGAAGTGTGAAACACTCAGTGCACAGGTAGGGAGCATGATCTGTCCTGGAGGCATACAACTGCTCATTTAGCAGAAAAATAATCCATGCACCTACAGCCATCTACAGCCATCCAACAGCTCCAGCCAGATGTTCCCCAGTGGTTCTGGGTGGGCTGCAGGTACTTGTGCACTCTGGGAAGGTGTCCAGGGCCTTCTCTTCCTTCTGAACTTGCCTAATAGTGTTTTATTACTACACCCCTGTAATAGTGTGCCCTAATGACTGCTCAGACTTGCATAGAAGCTGTGTTTATATTATGTGAATAAAATAACAAAGCATTGCCTGCCCTCTGCCTTAAGCATGGCTTGCACCCACGCAGCTAATGCTGTACATCCAGCTAGGTTGCATCTCAGTGACTTTCAAAACAAATACGCACTGTGGACCTCCCCTTGCTCTCCAGAATTTTGAAATACCTGTATCTTCTAGTCTACTGAGTGGGAAAAGAGTTTGCTTAGGTGAAACCCATGCAAGGGAGAGCGCTAAAGATTTAGTGGTGCACATGGTGATATTAACATGCTTGAACTCAAGGCTGGACTCTCTTCATTCTACTTATATAGACATAGCCAAAGATGCCATAAATTTGATCAAATATGTCAGGAAAGTAAGGAACTTCAATCATGGTCATAAGTTACCCTACGACACTACATTAGGTAAGAAAGATCCTCTTTTTCTAAGTGTTAAATTTCCACACATTTCAGGACTCCAAGAACTAAAAGACTAACCACATTTATAATCTCTTCCCTAGATAAAGCAAACCAGACATCTAGGTTTAGATATTTAGTTTATTATTGGGGCAGATTTATGCACATAAAATCAGTGTCTAAAACTGTGTATTCAGAGTGCTGATGACTGAAAGAAGACAATAACCAAATTCAGTGCAAGAATGAGTTGTGCCTTTTAAAAGGCAGTATTATAAATTATTGAGAGAACACATCAGCCACTGTGGGGTGTTTTTCATTACTGGAAGAGCAGAAAGCAATACAGGCCAGCTTTTTAAAAGCAAGGACTCAACCTAGGACTCTGTGCTGAATACAGGAGTTACTGGGCAAAATTCCGAGTCACATAAAAGATCAGAGAATTCATTTGTGGACTCAAGACCACGCCAACAAGGAGGGACAGGTCTACGTGAGTGCATACTTCAGGATCTCTTTTTTCTTTCTAGAATGTCCCAAGTGAACAGACAACCAGTGATGAAATGGGTAGGTGCCTTATTTCAGGTTCTTGATGCACAGCAGTCATTTTTCTATGATTTTTGGACATTTTGGTTTTCAGAATTACTTGTCCAGCTGAGTTGTCTGATGCTTGCAATCCTGGAAAATGTGCTAGAGATCTTGAAAAGTGTTATGGAGAGAGCAGTAGGAACAGTGGCCTGAGGATTCAAGATTCCAGAGTTTTCTCTGTCCTCCGAGTGCTGAGCAGTTGTCATATTTTAGTTTGGTAGCAGCTGGATTGCAACAGTTGCTCATCTAGGAACTGCTGTTCAACCAGATGTTTGCAATGTCCTGTGGGACCATCAGGGTGAAAAATGAAGTATAATCATCAGCTATTATAAATAGGAATGGGCTCAAAGAGGCTCATAGACTGCACAGTATGTGCAGCATTCAGAGAAATCTGGCTTTGCTATGAGGACAGCAGAACAAGTCCACCTCCCTCACAGCCCTTGTATGAGTCCAGGTGCTCTGAACAGTGGTAGGAATTTTTCCAGTCATTTCACAGAAAGTTAGATAGGATCCATATAGGGCAGAAGACAATGCTATAAGTTTTTTCCTGCTTAGTGTCATCCTTTGAAAGGTATGTGCCAGGAAGGGACAAATCATCTGAGTAATTTTCCATATCAATTTCAAGTAAACAGAACTTACATGGTTACAGAAGAACTATGAGCTTACAATGGACAGCATTCCAGGAAAGAATGGTAAGTTAAAAAGGCAACTTAAAGGAAGAAATTTGTTTTCTGCATCAAAGAATCTCAGACTCTATCTAACTTTGTGGTTATTCAAGGATCTTCTCTGAAACACACATCAGTGTCACTGCAGAAATATTCTTCTTGTGGCATATATGGAGATTGATTAAGTTTAAAAGGGCTGTGCGCTTTGGATGGAAAATCAAAAGCTGAAACTCATCAGCACTGGCCAGTCACAGCATGAACACTTCAGTGTTGACTGGTGCTCCTGTGGGAGTTGTTATGACTCCTATGTTCCCTTGATAAATTCTGTTCTCCAAGATGTTCCCAGGGCTTGTGTACATTCTGCTTGTGACTGCACTGATAGCAAAGTCACATTCCTCAACTCTTAAAACCCAAGAAATACATTCTGTTTTTTATGAGATTTTTCTGGCTTTGCATTGGAGAGCCAAGGAAGAGGACATGGCACAGCTTTTAGCATATAGCCTTCTGCCTATGAATACAGCTTTTTAATTGTATGCTTAAGAAATACACAGCTCCTTTCAGGAAGCACATATTGCACAAACAGCACAACCAGCATGACCAACTTTCTTTGGCCACACATGGGAAACAGACATCTGAATGATAACATGCTGTGACCAGGACTACTTGGTCTTAAAATGGATATTAGGAGCATATACCTCATGTTAATAAGTCTAAAAACAGAGCATCTAGTCTGCTTAGATGCCTAAGACATCACTGCTGCCTGTTTTGTCTAAAATTCTCCCGCTCAAAGTCCTGATCCCTTGCCTGCTCAGAGGCTTTGCTGTATTGGGTTGATCTCAAAAAACAGGTCCTTGTCTTTCTCCTTAGACAGTCTGGCATTCACAAACTAAGCAGTCCTCACCCATATCTCCTGAGGATCCTGGTCTTTTATACTTAAATCATATTGAATACACTGATTAACTAACAACACTGACCTAATTAATCCACAGATTTAAGAATTACGGAGCCTGCAGAGCCAGTAATGGAGCTCATGGCTTCACTAATGAAGCAGTAACATCATGCCACTGGGAGGGAGCAGTGCTGGGGTTGTATCTGTTTTCTATGCTGTGACTTTCTAGATATATAGAAGTATCTAAGTACCTGGGTATGGCACCCAACCCTATCATGTCTCTGTTATTCCAGTGTTGTGGTAGTTTTGTGTCTACTCGCTTGACTCTAGTTCCCTCTCTCAGTTTGCCTGGCTGTGTGATTTGTATTTGAGTGTGTCAAGAGGGCCCCTTTTTGTCCTGTTTTACCCTCCTCAGGACTCTGCTGCTCCCATCAGCCTTCCCTATGTACTCACCAATTCTGATTTCCCTTCCCTCACTTAACTGCATGTTGTTATCATCATCCCCCAACAGATACAGTTCAACGTCCTCCTCACCAGTTTGACCAGACTGTTAGCAAGGATGTTTTTTCCTAATTCTTTCAGGTGGATCCCACCTCTTCTCAGCAGTTTGTGATTTTCAAAAAAGGTCTTGTGGTCATAAGAGCCGGAGTGATTCCTGTGGCAACAGTCAGAGAGCCAGTTCACATCCTGGTGGATGTACCAGCTCCTACCCAGACTTTTTCTTCACCAGCATGATCAGTAAGGCACAACCTGGGTCCACATGGTTTTCACCTGCACCCTTGGTGCAGCAACCTTTCATCACTCTTGCTATGCTCAGGGTCTCCTCTGGAAGTACATAGCTGACCATCAAGGAGTAATAGGCTGAAGGGTTGATAATATGTCATCTCTTCACAACATCACAGATGTGGACATCCAACAAGAAGCAAGCATCCTATAATAGCATGCTTGGATGGTAGATGAATGTTTCTGCCCTCCACAAAGGGGAATCTCCAACCACTCCCAGCTGTTGCTTCTTAATGTAGATGCTTGGTTCAAGTTTCATCAACTCTGAAGCCTCTCATGGTGAAGCTTGTTCCTGTCACCTCCCAGGGCACTGAACCCTTCCCTGTCAGTTTGCAGATGGAGTAGGAACCTTCTTCTCCTGTCAAGTCTCATGTCTCCCGCCTCCTCCATCTCTGTCATCCACCCCTCAATGCAGTACAGGCCTCTGGCTGTCCTTCCTTTGGTGTGATGCAGGGTCAGTCTCCTGTCTCTGAAGGGTCTCTGTTCAGATTCCATTAATCCTCACAGATCTGACTAAGCCTGCTCACCTCCTCTGGCAGCTCCTTCAGCTGGCAAGTCAGCTTTTCAACCAGAGCATGCTTCCAGTAGGTAGGACACCATTACTCCAAGCCTCAGGAGCACAAGAAACTCCTGGTAGCCTGAGTGTTGAGTGGCCATACACTCCCTCTGGAGCTCCTGTTCAACTGATGCCCCTGATGTTCCTGGGTTAGCTGCACTTTGTGCTGTGGACTGTGCTCTTTGGCATGTCCACTGTTGTTCAGCAGCCACTTTCTCTCCTAAGCAGTTTTTGGGACACTTCTACACTGTTCTGTACAAGCCGCTGCATCTGTTGACTAGACCATATTCCTGAAGAGATGAGTCCTCTCCAAGTTCAACTAAGGGAAACGTCAATAGCTGCACCTGAGGAGGAATAACCCTAGGCACCAGGCCAAGCTGGTGCACTTATTTATCTGAAACTATCCTTATATCATTTGAAGGAATAATTCCTATTTAAAAGAAGCAACAGGCAAACTGAAAAAAATTCTAAAGAAATAAAAGGCAATTTCAAGGCTGTTCATAACAGTAGATAGAATAGTCTGAAAAAAACCAAATGTCAGAAGTCCCAAGAAGATATTCTCATGATAGTTACTGTGCCACAGATAACAAAGTGAGTCAGAAGCTTGAATCCCATCCAGAAATAAATGGGAGGAGGAGAGAAGAGTGTCTAAATCAAAAATTAAGATAAGGGTTAGTGTTCTCCCATGAGCTCATTAAATTGGATCTTTTGGCTGCTGTTGTATGACAGCAACTTGACAACTGTGAAAGAGACAATTTCAGTACACTTATCCTCAGTATTGCCCTTTGCCTGTTGGATTCCTGAAGAAAGACAGACCAGGTCCCAGTTTTTTAACATGTTTGATCGCCTAATTTAACCTCTTTAAAAATATTTCCCATTTCTTTCAGCATTATAATCGATGAACACTTCTTTCTTTTTTTTTTGTTATTCCCCTGATAGTTTCAGACAGCTGTAAATACTGCTGAACATGAGCTTGTTTCCCGGGGCACCTTCTGCAAGGCTTCTCTGAAACTCAGTTTACCAGCTCCAAAACACAGGCTTTGCTTATATGCTGCTTTGCAGTAGTGGGTAGCCAACTGCCCTTTACTCTCCATAAGCTTCAGACACCTGGATGTTCGTTAAAGCAGTAACTCCAAAAAGTCACAATTAATTCTAAATGTCCCGCTGTATGACTCTTACAAAAACTGTGTTTCCTCCTAATGAGGTCTAGAACAATGAAAGAAATTTATACAAAATTTACCTGTACTGCAGGATCAAATTAGGGTAATAGCAAATATAGTCACAAAGCACTGTGGAATTTGGCCCTTGGTACCTATTATTGACCTCTCACTTGTAATGAAAACTGTCCCTGTGTTCCCATCACCAAGTAGAGCTGTTAGCTGAAGAAAAATTAAAGCAGTTTTGTATGGTACTGCTGCCAAGTATTCAGGCTCTTTTGTCTCTCTATCTACCAAATAATTTCTTCATGAATTGACTATAGATTCTTATATTTCCTTTCTTTTCACTTTCTGCAGAAACTGGTTGCTTGCTTTGACCTTAAACTGTCTAGCACTTCATCAGCACTGCTCTTGTTCTCCACCAACTGAGCATCTCCAATTACAGCACTGATTGCAGTTTTTCAAAGGTTATGGTGAGAAGTTGCATTCAGGTGCAGCAAAACTGGCCAGCCAGCTAACTAAATGGGGCATAATACCTTCCCAAACATACCTTACAGATCATAGGATCATAGAATGTATTGGGCTGGAAGTGACCTTTTAAGATCATCTAGTTCAACCCCTCATGTTATGAGGCAAGCTATTAAATTAATAATATTTGGATTTCAACACAATCATGTCTAAAGTATGTTAAGTGCCAGACAGCCCAGTCCTTGTGGACTTTTTGTACATACTTGTACAGTGTCAAGCACAGACAGTCACAGAATCACAGAATCACAGAGCGCTAGGGATTGGAAGGGACCTCAAAAGATCATCTAGTCCAATCCCCCTGCCGGAGCAGTCCTTGATCCCTCATTAAATCCTGTCTTCCTACCACAATTAAAGGACCATATCTTTTATGATGATGATTCAATCTCATAGTAATGGTAAAAGAGCCCAGTACTTGCTCAGAAGTACTTGGAATCTGGCCCATCCCTTCTTTATAGTTTGCTTTTATTTTAGAATAAGATAGTAATGCTAGGTAATACAAGCCTGAGACACTCTTTTTATTCTAGTAGTACATACTTGGTGACTTCCAAGACTACCAGCAAGTGTTTATGAGAATCTATCTTCAGAAAGACAGTGAGAAATTATAAACACCATCTAATTTGACTTCATGGGCAAGAATGTCTCAGGTGCTAGAATTAGTGTCGAATCTAGACAGCTCCAGACTTCACAGGCACCTCCAAACAGAGCAAAAAATCAAATCAATGCAGCTTGGAGTCAGCTGGCAACAAACACTGAGCTGCTGTGTTATCTCTGTAGGCACAACTTTACCAGAAGTAGAATTAATTTAAAGTATCAACAGAATGTAGTGAAGACCCTGACATTGGTGTAAGAAGGGCATTTCAAAGAAAACTATCTGGAGATCTGTTCACAGCTAGGAGAACCACAAATCAGTCACACTGGGGTTCACCTCATTTAACTTTCAATGCCTGCAGTGGAAACACTGGCACATGTGACAACTCTAGAAGTTTTTGCACAGTTCATAGAAAGGAACTTGCACTTCTAGGACACAGGCTGCCTCCTGCTCCTTTTCAGGTATCTACTTAAAAAAGAGAGAAATTGAGCTGTCTTTCTCTGACCATGCTCACTGATTCTCTGGCAGGTGACATGGGCCACTGGGTGACATATATTTGCAGTGCTAGGAGAGTGAGACAGCTCCTCTGAAGGAGGCAACTGTAATCAAAGCTTGGGGACAACTGTCATTTGAGGTTATTTTTGCAAAACAGTACTAAACCACTTGTAAGAACTCAGGAAGCCAAGAGTGATTTCTGTTCTTTAAAAGACAAAATATGAAAAATGCAACTTTTATTTTCAGATTATCTTCCAAGGACAAAACTCCAATGCATTGCCTTTGTATCTCAAGAAGACCTAGTTTCTTCCAGTCTAATCAAGGTAAGACTTTCAGAACTGTGCTAATGACCATTTCAGGGCAACAAGAGCTAGGAAAAGGGTTCAAATGTAACAGACTCGTAGATGTCGCCTAATCTTTGAGACACATTCACTTGAAATAGTAAATTACTTTTTCCATCAATCATGAAAAGCTATCAGTAAATCTACATATAAAATCTCCAGACTGTTCGGTGTAAATATCTGCAGATACTGGGAGACAGGTAAAGTTTCTACTACCTTTTAAAAAAATTATTATATTTTTATTTATTCTGTAGAAATGTTTGAGGTCTTTAGAGAAAACCTTGTCGCTATCTCCTTACATATTTAATAAAATTATCCATTACCTTATTGTCATATTTCATGTTTTCTCTCCCTTTCCCTTTCTATTTCCTATCAGTCATTATTCTGTCTCATTTCCACCAACATAAAATGTGCATTTCAGGTAATGTAATAATAATTATGCCATGTGAATGGTAGCCGGTCAGTGCTCAAGCCCATGTTCTAGTCCTATTCAGTTTATTGGTGTTGATGCAACTCCAAGACTACAATCACAGGTCATGGAGCAATTCAAGAGAGAAATTCATCTATGCATATTAACTTGTGCAGCCATTGTCTTGTAGTTACCTTTCTTTTTCTTACAGTAGCCTTTTTTTACTAAGACAGCTATCTTCGGTGTTGAAGTTGGAGCAGATGAAAAGCAGTGTCACTTTCCAGCTGCCCAGTTTGAGCACAATTGTCAGTTATACTAGGCAAGCAAATGCAGTGGGAGCTATAACATAAATAATTAATTGTAAATAGTCTTAAATTAGGGGTGCACCATACAAAAGGCATTCTTGAAAATAGTCTTCAGTGAGGTTCAGTTCCCCCAGTTATCACAGGATATGTTAGTTTTCCTTTTAAGCATGCTGCAGCACTTCATTTGCAATCAGGGCCAGTGAGCAGTACCACTGTGGTTCACTTTCAGGATGTTCTTTACCAGACACCATCTTTTTCATTTCTGCATGGTCTTTTGTTCGTTTGTTCTCCAGGCTGGAAGACTGTGTGAGGAGTCTTCTGTCTGAACATAGTTGAATGTATATTATGTTTGAAATTTCTGACAGGGCTTCTCTTACATGTGCTAGCCTTGCACACCAACTAGGACAGACACTAACATAAACTGTCTTCATAGCTAAATTATTTCACCTCCTAACTCATATAACAAGTCAAGATAAAACCAGTAAAAGCAGCAGACTGCAAAAATTTCCAAATAACTTTCATAAAGCTAACAGTCTGTCATGGTTTAGGACTGGGCTGGCCACTAAATCCTGGACAGATGCTCTCTATTAACTACTCTCTCCTCCACAGAAAGGAAGAGAAAGAGAATAAGGGAGAGAGCCTTTATGGGTTGGAAAATAAAACTAACAGATTTAATAAAACAAGAATACTAATACTACAGGATAATAATGTATATAGGAAAAAATGGAATATACACAAACATGTACAAATATATATATAGATATAAACCAATATAAAATCCTCCCCTAATGATGATTACATCACCAGAGGCTCTGTGGAGCAGGGCACTGGAAAAGTCCCATACCGGACCCCGCAGCAAGTGGGAGGAACTGGATTCAGGAACTGGATTCAGATCAGGGTCAGAGACAGATGAACTAGCAGAGTTGTGCTCTGACTTTGGCCATTGCAGAATCAGAAGAGCCGGAGGGAAGAAGGGTCGAAACGGAAGGAAGGATCCAAGATGGAAGGGTCAAGACCCTCATGATCCCTCGTCTTTACACTGAGTATGATGTATGAGGGATAGAATACCTTATTGGTTAATTTTGGGTCCGCTTCTCCCCGTAGGTGCAGATACAGCACCTGTGGTGAGACAGTGACCTTGTCATTATCACTTGT
The DNA here is from genome assembly GCF_000695765.1 of Mesitornis unicolor. NCBI lineage: Eukaryota > Metazoa > Chordata > Aves > Mesitornithiformes > Mesitornithidae > Mesitornis > Mesitornis unicolor. The sequence goes on from NW_010156159.1 coordinate 21,459, forward strand.
AGAAGTACACACTATCTGGAAAAATATGCTATTAGTTTCAGCAAGTTCTGCCACTTAGAAGAGACTGAACTGAAAAGTAAAATCATTAAATAGAAAATTAGTTCTATTTAGCTCAAGCCAGGACACACTGATCACATTCAGGAGCAAAGTATACCTTGGTTTAAGAATTTTCATGGCTCCAGATTGAGAGCAAAACTAGCTAAGTGTGGGAATGTCTGTCAGCCCCACAATGAAACATGCAAGGACAGGCTTCTTTCCGCTTGTGCTAGCAGACACATAGGGCCAAGAAGAGCATAGTAAATAATGTCAAATAACAAAATAGCAATCAATACACAACGAAAAAGAATAGAGAATCTGATGTGGATTTTTTTACAATAGGTTGAAAGGACGAACTATATGGAAAAATCCTAGAACAAATAACACTTTCACTGACTATGACACGTGGAGTAGCCTGGGCAAATGTGATTCTAAAGCATGCCTGACATAAATGTCTTTTATTGCCGTTTTTCTGAGAGAAGGTAGTTTCGCTAGAGAAGGTACTTTCCCTGCAAAGTGTTCTGTGGGCAGTTCAGTGTATAGATAGATTCATCAACATTCATTTAATAAATTGGCTAATTATGATATGAAGTGTTTGATGACCCTAACGAAGCTACCCATTTCTTTAGTCTTTCTTTCAGCCAAGCAGCTCAGAGTGCAGCAGCAGGAGCGTAGTTACAGATAATGGAAACAGACTGGAATAACTAGGCAGAAGTGTGGCTAAATAGCTTTTAAATGAGATTGGAAGAGTGGGAGGGAGAAGATGTAATAGAAGTCATCTCAGAGAGTGTATAGCAGAGTGGGGCACAGAAATGAGCAGCTCTTGCAAGTTGTGATAAAGAGTTGGGCAGATGTTTGACTCTGCCTCAGTGGTTGACTGGAGATTAACGCTAAGTGCCAGTGCTACTTACTTTCAAAACACCATCAACAATTATTCTTTCATTTTCCTCTCTTTACCTGCCTTTGTACCCTATATGAAGCTATGTGCTTTTCAGAAATAAAAAAAAAATCCACCATTCTTGTTCAGTAGCCTAACTCAATCTCTTCATGGGCACAAGAACCAGTAGACCCTCTTACCAGCCAAGAAACAGTGGGTCACTATGGGTGTAATTGGATTTGCTTTGCCCTGTTACATAGCAAGTTCAGTGACTTTCAAGAAGTAAAAGTCTGGGTCAGAAGGGGAAGAGTCCAGACTTTGACTCCTCCACTTTTTGAGGGTGGCTTGTGAAGATGCAGAACCTCTTACTCCTGTCTTTCAGTGGGATTCATCTCCTACTTAGGGGAATCACACCGTGAAGATTCCTGTCACTTACTATTAATTACGGAGGGAATCGTAGACTCCGTCCTTAGAGATATTTGAAACCTGACAGAGCATGAGCCTGAGCAACCTGCAGCAGGTGCCCATGCTTGAGAAGAGGGTGGGACAAGATGATCTCCAGAGGTCCCTTTCCACCTCAGCCACTCTGTGATTCTGTGAATCTCAAAAAGCCATGTTGGGTCAGATGGCTGTGTTTTCAGTGACTGAAGTGAGACGAGATGAGTCCAAGCCTTTGAAGTTATGCTAGATCCTGAAGAAGAATGTGCCCTTTAAAGAAAAGTCCTAAATAAGCTATTAACACTGAGCTGGTCACTCAGCACCAGTAGTTGAGCTGTGCTTCAGCCTGTTGAGGTCTCCAAGTAAAAACAGGCTAGGAGAACAGCTGCAAATAGTGGTTTCCTTCTAATGTCTTTTTTAAATTTTTTTTTCCAATTTCTAAGACTGCTGAAAGGAAGAACTGGGATCCCACTGCCTGTCTGGGAAGAGAGCTGATCTGGCACCATAGCAATAACCAGAAACTCCTGGGCACATCTGGCCTCAGGGTGGTGATGTAGGCAGACATGGTCAATTATACCAAGAAAGTGTAGTTATCTCTCCAACTTGTTAGAGCTCTCTTTGAAAAATAGGTGACACAGTGACTGTTTTAGAAAGAAGGACATGACATATGCATTATTTTTTGCTATAATTAGTTAATGCAAAAAAAAAAAAGTAATTTCTGGGGTTCAGCACATTTTTTCTGAGGTTCAGAAGTGGCAAAATACTGCCCTACATATTGATGACAGCATACAGTAGAGCGTGAAGGGCTGTAGTGCATAACTTGCACTGAGATGATCACACAGCACCATCCTGCAACACAATGGCCCAAAAATGTAGGCTGAGGGCTTCCAGGGACTGGGAAGGGAAAGAAACCAATATAAGAACTGAGATAATGATTTGACATCCCACTGATATTACTGTTTTGTAAAGAGATGAAGGAACTTCTGGAACAATACTGCTGAAGTTTGCGCTTGTCAACAGCAACACAATTTAGTGAGTAGTTCTTAAAAAATCAAACTGTGAGAGCAGTTACTGTCACAGTTTCCTCTATTATTAAATCTCATGAGATTTTTAGCTGCAATTTTACTTGAAAGCAGAATTGGAGGTGGAAACTTTCATTCAAAATTAGATGTCATTTGGGTTTTGCACCAAACCTTAGGTAATTCTCTGGTGCAATTCTAGCTGCATTCCTGTTTTTAAAGGTCACAGGGTTTGGCAGTACTTCTCAGAACTTTAATACCTGACATAAGAGAAAGAAACTAATGTGGAGCACATTTTAATTGTTTATTTTAAGCTTAATCATAGCTTTTTAAACCTTACACTGCAGATCCTATGACTGTCAGCTATGACTACTGTAAAAAGGTCACAAGATGTGTAGGAACTGATGTTTGGTCCAGAAGATGCATATGTCCATGCTTGGCTTTGAGCGTTTTGGCAGTAACCATAAAAGAACATTCCCATATTTAGTCCATGAGCAGGACCTCATGAGAAAAGATAGTATCTGAATGTCTGAAAGCACAAAGGTGTTAGCATGGCAGATGTTATAGACACAGTTGTACTGCTCGATATCGTGCAAATCCAGCCCTATAGTATACATATTACATGGTAATGGATTACTGTAACTGCTAGAAGAAAAATGTCACTGTGTTACTTTCAGGGTAATTGCTGAGGATTAAGGCTGATTTCCTTGAAAGGTAAAGTCAGAGCTCTTTAATGGAAGGATTTAAGAGTTCATTTTCATCTCCAGCATAGAGAAGCTGGATGTTTAATCATTTTCCGTGTGTCCTTTTTTTCTCCAAAGGAATATCAACAATAAAAAACTCTTTTCTGTCTGCAGAATTTGAAAGGGTAAGAAGACTCTTTGGAAGCTTAAATATACCTACAAGTTTCTCATTTCTCCTAGCACTATCCTCTGGGGTAAAACAAAGTTGTTTCCAGAAAGGTAGCTATACCTCCTTTCTGTTTCAAAGCCAGCACTTCTACTAAATCTTGGAACAGAACCTGTACAAGGATGAAATATTCCCATAAAATTATTTTCAAAGGCAGTATAAATTTTCATACAGCATTCACAGCTTCAGCCTAGAGAAGCTGGCACAGAAATGTTCAGAGACTGAATTAAAATCTTGGGGAAAAGATGAAGCTCAAGGATGCAAGTTTCCAGTTTGACAAGCCCAACGAGTAAATAAATAATCCTTTATTTTATTCACCTTCTGGCTAAATTAATTTTAAACTTTCATCTCTTACCTTGAAAGACTAAGGTTTCTTTTTTACCAGTGAAGAGAAGAGAAAGTTGAAACTGTCACCTAGCATGAGAATACAAGCAGCCACTACTTGCGTGAAAATGCAATCAGTTTTGAAACCAAAATAAACCCAAGAAACTTCACAGGTCATTTTATAGCTGGCTTTTAGATAAGAACTCAGGGCCGAAGGAGTTGTCATCTTCTTGGACAGTGTTTATAAGGCCTGAGAGAAATACAGTCCATGTATTCAGAGAGTCCTTGAGTGTTGCCAGCTTTGACAAATCATGCTATTTTTGGTGTCCTGTCAGACCTTATCTGTAAAGCCTCCACGAGCTCCAAAATTTCCAGTTTTTTTGTTCCATCAAGAAACTTTGGTAACTTCTCACATGTCTATGCATGCTTGAGTGGCTGAATCAAGGCTACCCAGGAGGCAGGCACAGCTCTGTCTCCCACCTCTGCCTGCCCTGGGCTTCTGTGGCAATAACCAACACTTGCCACAGGAGGAAGCAAAATTAGCCAAGCACTTTAAGGCAACTCTGCGATGCATTTCCCTCTCTTATTCTAAGATCATCACATTAGTCTGCTCCCAAGTGCAGAGAAACAGAGAAGAGAAAATATGCTGCAGATGTTGCCGTAGACTGGATTTTGTTTTCCATTAATGATGTCTTCCGTAGGCTAAATATTATACATTATAACATAGATGAAAGCTAGCATTATGTTGTCACATATGGTGTGAATGAGCAAAAGGTTGGAATAAACCTGAAAACCTATACAAAAGGAAAGTACATCATATACATAGACATCTACGAAATTTATGGGGGGCAATCTGATGATTATTAAGCCCACAGACTCGAGCTCTTCCCATGCTTTGTTGGAGTAAAAGGCTTAACTTCAGTTCACCTCACACCAGCCTGAAGACCTGGAACATCACAGAGGGTTAACACTGTGCCATGTTTTGTAAAGATGATTAGCAAAGGGCATGCTTTCCTTTTTCCCAAAGCGTGTTGGAAGAAAATCTGTTTCCTGGAGCACTCCCTTGGGCATTGATTATCCCAGTTCAAGAATTCATGAAAATATGACTGAGGCATTAGGGAAGACTCTGAGTTTTGCTCATTAAAAGAGGTCTTTGCAAGTCTGGCATGGCTTCAAACATGACAATGTTTAGGGACCAGCCAGCATGAGCAATATATGAACCCTTACATACATTTATTCATGCTAAAACCCCCAAATTGCTACAAAGTTCTTATTTAGCCTATGTGGATAACAAAACAATCTGGGGGTGAAGTTGTAGAAGTTACTTTATTCTCATACTATTTCCATTGCTGATTTAGGCAAAGGAGGAAAGGAAAGACAGGAAAGAGTTTCCTTTCTTTTGACAGGAAAGAGTTTTGTCTAAATTTATCATTAAAAGCTTGTAAAAATTTATGCAATGGGAAGAAAGCTGATATTATCTAAACTCTTTAATAAAAAATGTAAGAAGTGTAGCTGCACTCTGTGATGTTTGTACCAGAGCACAAGCACATGTAAAAGGGGGCATTATTAACAACAGGAAAGCTTACCAAACCCCTCAAGGAAGTGGAGCTTTATTTCTCCACAGAGTTGACCATGGACATGCAGTGCCATTGGTACTCATATTACTGAAACTCAGCACACACTAAGAACATTTCAAAGGCAGGTTATGCAGAAGATCAAATCCTGAAGTTGTTGAGGGCTCTCAACATATTATCCATGAAGGGTGCCCATCAAGATTGGGTCTTTGGATGCAACTTCACCCAAGTCTTTCGCGGCAAAGAGCTGATGTGGCTTTGCTACACAAAGCAAGAATGCCTGGTGAAAAATGAGACAAGGCTCTGTGAAGATTTTCCTCTTCTCCCGCTGTTGGTGTGACAAACTGTGAGAATTACAAGAAACTCATTCACATTTGGGGCTTATTTTTGTGTCTTAGGAAAAAGACTCCTCTCGTGGTGCTGGTGCTCCTCACTAAGCACGTTGGTTGGTAGTGGCAATAACCCATGAGTCTGTCATTAGATACAGAGATATTCAAAGCGATTGATGTTGAATTAACCAAATAATGAGACTGGATTTTTCCCCTTGGAAAAGGAGAAGAAAACTGACCCCTGGGGAGAGGAAAATAACTATGTCCTACTTTCTCTAACTCTGGGTGCTGTGGTTCTTCCTTAGACAAAGTATGAAAATGAAGCACAAAACAGTTGCTGCAGAGAATATTTTTATCTGGACAGAGCAATGGTAGAACAACTCCACGGCTAGATAATTAGAAAGGCAGCAGCTTAGTTTTATACTTATGTTCTGCTTTCTCTGGCATAGAATCATAGAATCAATTTTCTTTTCAGAAATCTTAGAGTAGACCGTAGCACTCAATTTAGTGGAAACAAAGGTGATAAGGCACTGTGTTTTATTTTGTGGTCAGCCCTAGCATGAAGGTTGCTACAGTGATCAAGGTCTTCAGCAGTTTCCAATTAGCCAGGTGCAGAAGCCAGGAGCAGGGAAAGCCAGGGCAGCTGACCCAAGCTGGCCAACAGAAGTAATCCATACCATAAAAGTCACACGCACCATAAATTGGAAAGTTTGCTGAGGACAGCCCTTTCTTCTTTCCTTGATGCTTGCCATTTCTGGAGGCTCCTGCTCATTGTTCTTCTCCAAGGCCTGCTGTCCTGTTCAGTGTGACCATCATGCTTTCACTGGAACTGTGGTGCTCGCAGTGTTTGTCACCTAGCATTCATGGTTGGGAGTGCACAAGTTGTGACTGTTACATGAGCTGAGTATAACTTAGTGCATTTTATATTAATATTGCTATTAATATTAGTTTCTTTTTATTAAATCTGTTTTCATTTCAACCCACAGGTCTCCTTTCTTTTTCTTGATTTCCCCCCTCTCAGGTGGGGAGGGATCATTGAGTAATAGAACAACTGCCTAAATGAAGACAACTTACAGAGTGTTTCCTGAGAAAATAAGGATGAAAAATTATGAAACAACTTAAGCTTAAGTTGTTGGTGTTTTGGTCATTTTGTGTTTTGTTTTGGGGTTTTTTTGGTGTTTTGTTTTGCTTTGTTTTCTATACAGCTTGTATGCACAATGAAACTAGATCCTGTAGGGAGAGTAAAACAATTAATTTGAGAGCAGAAAATGAAATGTCCTTTATATATATATGTGTGTGTGTGTATCTTCATACATATCTAAACTGTGTGATGTTTCAAGAGCAATAAACAGAGGAATAATAGACTGACATACCCGTTCAGTAGTTTTTGTTGTGTTTTGGGAAGTATTTAAAGAACTCTGAAGAAATCAGTGCACCTCTCTACATCCCCCATACAACAGAGAGAATAAATAGGGATAAAACTACTCATACCATGCTGGTGAGAGACAGCAGACATTTTCTGGTCCTGTGTGGAGAATCAAGGAAATCTTCCCTTGACTCAGAATTGAGTTTCTAATGAGAAAAATTTCCAGAAAGAAAAAGTTATCTTCAAAGGGTTGCACGAAGCAAGATACCCTAATGGGGCCATGGTTGTTCCTCTGGAAGGCAACATTTCTGCTGTGAGTTATTAGACAAGATGTTTACAGACTTTGCCTGCCAGTGTCTTAAATTCTTATTTGCCACTGCTGATTCATTTGACATAAAAACTGTAAATAGTATCTATAGCTGCATGTAGCAGAGCATCACCAGTATATGACCACTTCTGTTTCTGGGGCTTCCATTGCCAAGGGAGGAAATATCTTCCACCTGAAAATGGTAAGACACAGTGACAACAATACCCTTGAGCCTGTGACAGGTTTCTCTTTGAGTGTCTTCCTTGGGATTTGCACTTTGCTGTTCATCCCCAGCATCCATAAGCTACTTTTAGCATGCAGCAGCTGCCTGCTCTCTTGAGTCTCTCTTTAGAGACTCCATTAAACAATAACTCTGCTACAGCCATGAAAAGAGCTTTTCTGATTCCTCAAAAAGTGTGTTTGAGAGCCATAGCTAGTACAGAAGCTTGACTGAGTATTTAGTGTAGAAAAAGCATCCCTCAGGAGAGAGCACACTTGTTTGTAGAAAAGGAAGGTTTGGCTATGAAGTGGGCTCTAGCGATATTTCCTCTTATTTTCATCAAAACCTGCTCACTCTAGTCCTTCTACAGAAGATTCTTTGAAAGAAAAAACCCACATGTCTCCATTTTTCCATCCTTCTTCCCCTTTATCTGGGACTCAATTTACTGAAGTGCAGTAGGGATGCAGAATACCTACCTGAAATGCCTTCTCCTAGGTCATGTGAAAAGACAACAGCAGAAAAATCTGTAATTCATGCATAACACGGCTGGAAAAGAGCTAGAAAGAGTCATATTCACCCAGTTCTGCCTTGCTGGACCCTGCATTAAGTATCAGGTTGACAAAAAGTGGGTTCAGGACAGCAGGGCACAAGCAGAAGCAGTTGGGAGCACAAGCAGATCTCTGTGTCTTAACCTGTGAGCAAAGGTGGGCTGGGGACAGCAGTTGACTAGGACTTGGGAGGACACGCTGATGTGGGACATCTGTCTCAGATTTGTCCTTTAGGACTCGGTTATTGTCAAGTTAACCAGCTGCATCTAATTTCCTGTCTGAGGAGGGTCAGAGTAATCACATAAAAATATTTTTATTTGTTTCATCTAATTGGCAACTTAATGCTGTTTTGTCATGAGTCTGGGGTAATGTGGCTCATTGTGTGGGAGTCCAGACAGATATAAATCATGTTTTGTCCTGCCTGTAAGAGAAACCTTAGAAATTTGAGGAATTAATTCCCTTTTGAGCTGAAGGATAATTGGATTGGATAACAGAGCCTGTTGTTAAGATAATTACTGCAGATCTGCTGCCTTTGGCATTTCTGCACAATACCTTACAGAGCCTTCCTGTTTGGCAGCTTCTGAGAGCACCCATCTTTGATTCCTGATCCTTCCCATCCACTGCACAGGGAGACCAAGTACTCGGGGGCCAACAGTGTGCAGTCTTGGTGGTAGGCAGTTGGAGTCCTGCAAAGATGAAGAACCTCTCTAAATTTATCTCATAGTTTAGAAGGTTAACAGATGGACTGAGAGATCTGATCCACAGTTTTCAAAAATAATGGTCCTTAAATATTAGGATGTGATTTTTTGCTGTACTACCCATGGTCACTGATTAGTGTAGCTGGTGTGAGCTGACAAGTTCACATGTGGCAGGGGATGCTGAGGAGGAGTGAGATCAGGCAAAATCACTGAATTTTGTGCTCAGCTGCTGACAGCTGTTTCGCTATCTTCTGGGAAAGCTGTAGGAAAAGTTTATGACTGCTGGGTCTCTACAGACTGACTTATCTAGTGCCTTTGCCTGTGTGTGACAATGCTCCTAAGTCCCTCAGCACCTCAGCAAACACATAAGAGGAAGCAGATACAGGACAGTTCCTATCCCCCAGCCTTTTGGTTGCATGTAAAGTTACCTAGAGAGAATCTGGCTAATACAGGATTTCTTCAGAGGCAGCAGTAGGCTATTTAATGCAGTTATACTTTCAGCCTGGAAGGAAGGGAAACTGCTAGAAAGGTGACTTACTAACAGCTGCCTCAATAGCACAACAAAGGAGTGACATTCAGGGCTTCTGGCAGTCTTTCTAACCCTGCAACAGATCAAGTATTTGTAAAAAGTTTCAAAATTATTTAATTTGGAAATAATTTTAATTTCATTTTATTTCATTAATATTTCATGTCATTACTTCCATGTGCTGCTAAACATTTCAGGACAACACCCGAGTTACAGAAGGTACATAGTCTGGGGTCTTGGGGGTTTGTATTTCAATCTTTTGTAATCAATTCAACCACAATACATTCTTTCTTTTTGTGTTACTCAAGTATGTCCTAGAACTGCATCCTTCTCTCACAGACATGTTTTTCCCTTCATAATTTACAAAGCATTCCTGTTGTCACTGCATTATGCCCTTGGAAGACAGATTTCCTCTCCTCTATAGTAAAATGTTAAATCCACTAGAGGGGGCATCTATCCTATCCTATTTTTTGCCATATTGAAAGTCCCTCTGGTTTCCTTTGGCTTTTGAGACTCTTCCTTTTCTTCCCCATGGCTACCCTACTCCACAGCTTGGTAGGGTCCTAATGGAGCTCTTTCACTGAAATTTTTTCCTAACTGTATGTTTCTGTATGAACAATATTTACAAAATCCAATACTTATATGCTGTTTATCATAATTGTTTTTAACTTTTGAGGGAAAAGCCAATTTTCATCCAGATGCTTCCCTTCCCCTTTAACAACTTTAATATTGCAGAACAATGATCTGAGTTTCCTGCAAGGTTCTTGTTATCATGTATTGACTCTATTGGTCTTTCAATAACTTAGGTTGTAAAAGAACACTCTAGATTATACACTTTATAAGCTGACAAAGTAGAGAACTGATTTACAGAATAGAGAAATAGATTAGCAGATAACACAGTACAAAGTGTATCTTAAGGACTGAAGATATTAATACATGTGTCCCTTTAAAATCTGAGGTGATGGCACCCAGACACAAGGCTGTGACAACAGCTGTGAATTGTCCTATTGTCACAGGCTGCAGCAAGCTTTTTTCTATTTCCCATTGCTGTGTAATATGTTAGAGTAGAAGCTTTGTATGTGACTTCCCACATTGGTGCTGGAGGCTGCTGCATCTCCGTGGGAGGGAGCTGTGATGCATGCCTGTGTAGGGCTTGTAATGGGCCTTGTTTTAGAAAGCATTGTGCTAGCATAAAATATTACTGTTTCCCAACTCAAGATAAAATCTCCACAAAATGAAAGAGGTTGAAAAAAATTTCAAACACAACAATATTCACCTCTTCCCATATCTATCAAGTTACACTAGCAGCACTCATGGTCTAAGGATGACCACAATCCCCAAGGCCAGAGAAGAATTGGTCTACACAGTATTTTTATAATGATTATTTGTCAAATCTGATTTCCATACTGAAGGTTACCAGGACTAGCATTTTTCTGGCAAATTATTCCACAGTTTAATAGGTCATATTTTCCTATTATTCAGATACATTTTTCATCTTTTCATTTCTGCTGTTCTGTTATGGCTCAGGTGAGATGTTACTATAATTAAAAAAAACCAACCAAAACAAAAAAACCCCAAACATTGTTCTAGCTTTTTGCCTGAAAATATTATGGAAATTTATCTTTAGTAAAATGCTTTTCCTTATAAATAAACCCAATTTTGGAAAAAAAAAAAACGAATAAGCAGATCAGTTTCACTTTTTGTCCAGAGGCCAGCAAATTCAAGGCAGCAGATGTCCTGGTCAAGGTACTTCCATTAAGAATTTCAGATGTCCAGAGTTTCTAGGGAAAACATTTAGTATACATGAGCAAGGGTTATCTGAGTAAATGAATAAGAGGTTATGCCTTTTGTGGCTTGGATCCAACCCGTCTAGGATTTTACATTGCTAAACTTATTTGAAGAACAGTGTAAGCTGCCATACTCTGAGTGTTTTTAAGGAAAGGCTCCCATGGCAGCAAGGATTGCACTGCTAGTGGTCTCTGATGAAGCAGAGGGAGTACTAGATTACTTCAGATGACGGCTCCAGGTATCTGAGCAACTGTATCTCTATTAGTGATTACCGTGGTAAGAAAGACCAAAATAATTCAGAAATAACCAAAGATCTCCTGTAGGTAGCTGAACCCTGACCCTCATTACAGAAGAAACAGTGAGAAATAAAGTTTAGCTCATGTGCTAATGTGCCAGCAACAATCTCCACATTGGACCTGAAAACTTGTTTCTTTCTTCCCTTTACTGCTCACAGGTGAGAAGACACCGTCCACAGTGGTGAGCAGAAGTCAAGAGGAGCAGTAGCTCTTTCCTTACTACTGACCATCAGGTCTCATTATGTTCTCAGTAGCATTATCCCTCCCCAGCACAGATGAGAGACTTTCAGAGTCAGACTCACAGGCTCCTACTCTGTTCCTTCCTAAAATACACTGGGAAAATGTCTAGTGTTAGAATATGAGACATTTTTTTAGACATTGATGTCATATTGCTTACTCAAACTCAGTAGGTGCCTACACTGAGACCAGGCTGAAAGTGGCACAGCTAAAGGGAAGATAAGAGCCTGGCTTTTAAAATACATTGCTTTATGTTGATTTTTTTGAAGAAAGATTAAAGTATTACATGCAAAATATTGTATAATATACAATGTATTGAAACAAAATATATTCAAAATTATCCTTCAAAGAGCAGCCAAACAGACCCAGATGTATTAGCACGGAGTGAAAAATGTGATTAAAAGAAAATAGCATGTGATAAATTGAATATACAAAATGAAATGCGATGCCATAGTAAAATGGCAGCAATTATATTATATGCAAAGAGGGTATGTCAAATTGGATGTGATAAATTCTGAACTGAGTATAGAGCACTGAATCACTGACATTGCTCAGCAGATGAAAAGAATGGTATAAATCAAGGAAAAGGATGGAGAGGAAGTAAATAAACTCTTATTGATATGAAGGCTCTGTATTGAAAGCACAAGATTAACATGAAGGCCATGAAGGTATAGCATGTGTATAAAATATGAATCGTACAATCATTTAGGTTGGAAAAGACCTTTAAGATCATTGAGTCCAACCATAAACCTAACACTGCCTGGTGCCACTGAACCATGTCCCTAAGCACCACATCTACACATCTTCTAAATACCTTCATGGGTGGTGACTCCACCACTTCCCTGAGCAGTCTGTTCAAGTGCTTGATAACTCTTCCAGTGAAGAAATTTTTCCTAATATCCAATCTAAACCTCCCCTGAGATGGCAGACCAAAGGACTTTGCTAGCACACCATCACCAAAGTATTGTCATGCAGTCCTCAGGCTTATCTCTAGTGACTCTGTTTTTATCCCTTTCCTTCTTCAAATTCAGTTTAAAGCTCTTTTAACGAGCCCTGCTAATTCCTGTGCAAAGACCCTCAGATAAGCAGGAACCCTTTGAGCAGAAGTCACCAGCAGACCTAATCTCATGTCATGTCATTTTGACCCATGATCAAAAACTCCGAAATTCTTCTGGTGACACCAGCCTCAGAGCCAGGTATTGATCTGTTGGCTCTTTCTGTTTCTTCCCTCATCATTCCCTGCAATTAGAAGGATAGAGGAGAACACTACTTATGCTCCTGATCTCTTAACTTGTTGTTCCAAGGCCCTGAAGTCTCTCTTAATTGTCCTCAGATTTCTTGTTGTAACTTCATTGCTGCCTGCTTGAAAAATCAGTAAAGGATAATAAGGAAGATATTGTTGAAAGAAAAAGAATCTAGTCTGAAAGCTGTGTATACCTCAGATTTCCAAAAGAGTTTCACCTTTAAATCTTTTGAAAGGCAAAGCTTCAGAGAATACATGCAAATGAAGTCTGAACTTGATGATCTGAGATTGATTTACTGCAAAAATTGGATCCAGCTACATGCAATGAAGAACATCAAGCAATATGTTGGCAATATATGGTGGCAATATATCACCTTACTCACTCAATTCTGATCAAAAGGTGTCTTGAAGGTGTTTCGAAGATATTTTTATAACTTTATCAAGCATATATGAGAGTATACCTGAGAAAAAGGAACTGTATTAACAACTACAGAAAATGCAAAGGCAAAAGCAAAAAAACTATTGTGACCGCTTTGAGAAATTACAATATTGTAGTCATGAAAGCACCACTTTTATTTCTACAAAAATGAGATGAAGAAAGTTTGACAGCTACTGCTAGTACGGCAAGCAATGCAGCCTGTGTCATACTTGCATGCTTTCGTTCCACATGCACAGAATTAGAATTTTCCTATTCCCAAAGATTTACAAGATTTCCCTTCCTCTGAACTGCAGTACAGGCTGTAGGGCACAGGCACCTAAGTACAGCCGTTGTGGACAAACCTGTGATCCCTTTCTGTGTGGTTCAAGGCCAGCTCCCAGCTGGGCCTACCTAGGCTGCAGCTGGGAATCCTCAGATCTCTTAGTATGAAGATTTGCATTATCACCTATGGGGACCAAAAAAGACACAGCATCAGAAGATAAAATTTGTCAAAACTAACTCTTCAGAAAACAATTTCAACTATCAAGCATGTTAATTGAAAACATTAAAAAAAATATTACTTTGAAACTGATAGAATAAGGGGTCAAGTGATGTGACTGTAGGCCAGGTTCTTCCTGCAGTAAAAGGGTATGCAGTAAAAATGTGTTTTACCACAGAGGTCACAGGTGCTATGACAATCAGTGGAGAGTCTACCCTGCTGGTTTTTTAATAATCAGGCCGTAATGTTTTGAATCTCCTGCTGAGAAGGTTTTTAGGTTGGTAATCGAAGACTTAATAAACTTTACTTCTTCTTAGATGTCAATCTCTTCAGTGCCTGCTTCCATTTTATAACAACCGTCACTCCAGCTTTCAGTAATGGCACAAATCAATCTGCACATACAAGAAGTTACTAACCCTGGCTGCCCTCATTTGAGAAGCTGCAGCCACCACAGGAGAGCTGACAGAATGAGCACATTACAATGCACGATGCCAAGCCAATCTACAGTGCACGGGAGAGGTGCAATCAGTGCTACCTTCTCATTGTAAAGCTTAATAAAAATAGATAATAAAGCATTTGGAGGGCTGTTGAAGCAAAATGCTAGTTAAAATGAACCTGGTAATAAAAGGCTCAGTGGGCTTTCTTGAATCAAGTGCCAGTCTCAAGCAATCAAAAAGAATTTCTCAAGAGCTTGCTTAATAAAGGAATGAAAAGAAACATTTATTTTGCATGGTTCATTCTCCCCCTCTTCTGTGGTTAACTGTGTTTGTGCCTGGGACTCAAAAATGCAGCCTTCCCTTTGTCAAGACAAGCTGCTCACACGCTATAGCTGCTAGGGTAGCAAGGCCAGGAACCACCTTGGTCTCTCAGATGTCCTTAAGATTCAGATGTCCTTAAGCTTAAGAAACCTTTAAGTTAAGCATGAAATGAGGTATAAAGAAGTTCCAGGATAAAGTCCTGGAGTGTCAGGCATGCCAACCACCGC